>NC_056734.1:573346112-573648612 GCF_019279795.1 Protopterus annectens | reverse complement strand
ATCCATGTTGTCTGATTTTCATCCGGTTCAACATATGGGATGTTGGATCCGAACTTGGCACAGAATTTGAAGCTTCCTCCGTTCCAGGCTTCTGACTCCTCCCTTACCCATAATTCCCTGCACTGTACTCTAATGCCTCAGATCAAGTATGACCTATCAAAATGTATGCGCACCTATCAAATGGCTTGATAGTTTCCAAGCACAGAAAGAAACTGCACTAGGTAAAGGAGTTAACATAATATGACACTGTTGGTCACAGACAGGGTACACAGGAACAGTCACCCGACCACCTCAAAGCTATCTATAAAAGTAGTTTGGAAGGGGGAAGGAGGAATGGGAAGTTGAACTAAACAAAAATCAGACAACATGGATATAATCATTATGGTAAGTACATAACCTGCGTATCCAATGTTGCCTATTTTCATCTGATTCAACATATGGGACAGATTTCTAAGCTGTCTTAACATGGTGGTATCAAGGAAGGACATTCCTAAGGATGGTGGAGCCAAAAGAGGAAAAGGTTCTTGACTGTATATCCAATTTATAGTGAGAAACAAATGTATGTACGGTGGACCAGGTTGCTGCTACACAAATCTCGTCAATCTGTAGTTTCTTAGTAAAGGTTGTAGAGATAGTTACTGCTCTGGTTGAATGTAATTTAGGTTTGGCCTGTAAATGCAAATCTAATGTTACACAGACTAAGGAAATGCAATGTGATAACCTTCTGGACAGAGTGACTTTTCAAATCTAGCATTAGAATAGGCAATAAAAAGTTGATCAGATTTTCTAAGTTGTATTTTTCGATGTAGATAGCATCTGAGTTGACAATAAACATCAAGCATGTGTAGAATGCATTCTCCTTTGTTGGAAAACCTAACTCTATGGACTGATTTAATTTTGATACGGATGCCACCTTTGGTATGAAGGATGGATTAATTTGGAGAGAAACCTGAACCTTATGGAACAGTAAAGTATGGAGGTTTACAAGACAGTGAATGTAACTCTGAAATTCATCTAGCAGAAGTGATAGCAACGAAGAGGTGAATTTCTTGGCATCCATGTCTTGAACTCGTAGCAGAATACAAGAATTAGGACTTTTGGGGGTGGAAAAATGAATGCCTACAGCAGAGAGAGTCTTACCATCTGATTCATGCCTGGTCAAGGTATCATTAATATTGGGTGCACAACTTTTGGGCCCATCATAAGGGGCATTGATGAAGGACATCTTAAAGCCTTCTGGAAAATCACATAGATGCATCCAAGCATGTTATATCTGGCTGTAAGACCTGTGCCTGCCACTGTGGCCGAGCCATCAGCTCTGATAGAAATGAGATGCATGGCTACATTTGAGGTTGATTGTAAAGTTGAAGATGGGAATTCAAAGTCTTTTCAAAGTTTACTGGCATAACTCCAGAAAGAAACTTGGAAATTTCTTTGGTCAAGTCCCTCTGAAACCTGATAACATGGTCAAGACAGTTCAATTACCCAAGTGCAAACGTCGCTGATGACTATGTCCATTTCCCAAATTTGTCCAGTGCCCTAGACTCCCTGTTAGAGGGATGGACAGAGGAACTCTCCTCAGACAATTCCTTCTTTGTGGCTGCTACTACAACCATGGCATCCACTGGAAGTCCTTTACTCCAGTGCTTTCTTTCCTTGGGAGCTTATAAAATTCTATCTTTTTTGAAATGGGTTCCAGCCCATCAGGGTCCTTCCAAGCCCATTAAGCCATAAGATCAAACAATGGATCAATGGGTGGTACCACCCAAGACGAAGCTGAGCCAGAACCAAAGGCTTCTAGAAATATAGATTCATCAGGAGAGGGATCTTCAGTGGACCAACCCCCTCTCTGTTTCATAAGTTCTAAAATCTCACCAAAACTGAAGTCCTCCAACGGAGACCTGGGTGAACCCTCGCTTTCATCCAAATCTGCACCTTCCATGACTGGCACTGGGGAGAAGTCTATGTGTTTTTGTTTTTGCATGTCAGTTTCTTGTGAACCAATTCTGTTGGGGATACAGAAGGTTCAGAATCAGACTTGGATCTGACGTAGCAAGTGGTGCCAGAAACCTATGTTGCCGACTGTCCCTGTCTGGCAGGATGAGTGGAATATGGAGTCACAAGATCCAGTTGGGATTTGGGTGAAACCGAGCTCCGAGAAAGTGCCCACTGTCTAGGTAAGTCCAAAACTCTGTCAACTAACTCAAAAGCCAAAGCTGCCACCAGTGCCGAGGATCCTTTCAAATTCAAGGAAGCAAAAGAAACCCTGACTCCTGGCATCCCCGGTCCTGAGAAAGACACTGGACCCGAGCTGTCTAGTGTTGAGGCTCCAAAGGGAAAAGATGGCCCTAACACCTCATATCTCCGAGTCCCTTCTTGATAAGATGGCATCAGAGTCAAAAGGGATAGGGGACTATTTGCAAAGTCGAAGGAACTGCCGCCACTGAAGGAGGTACTTCAGAATGGGTCAGATCCAGAACTGCTGCAGCCACAGGATGGACCACAACAGATGACAGGAGTGGAGGGGCAGGATAGCCTATGGTCAGTAAGTTTCCTTGGGATAGTACTGACAAAACCGCAAACTGAATCTGTATCCTCAAAAACTTTTTCATCATCCTGTCAACGTCATACTCTGTCAAGCTCCAAGATGATCAGGTAGATGAAGCCACCGAAAACAGTTTTCAGTATCTTTTCTCTTGTGAGATTGGAGAGTGCAGTCTGGGGCTCACCAGTTCCAGGGAAAACAGGGGCTGATGGGAGAATGGTTGGGACAAAGATGCTGTTGGTTCAAAACTCCTATCTGACTTCAGTGTGGGTCCAACTGAAACTGATGGATCCAAGGACCGTTTAGAAACAGGAGACTTATCATAGTCATTTTCTTTAAGTTCACTCTTTGCTTTCTCCATCTCCTTATCTGAATATATGTCAGAAAATTGAGCCCTGTCTTGCTTCTCAACAAAGGAGGAGCAGGAAAAGGATCCAGAGGGTACAGTCCCAGTCTGTGGAGGGAGGAGTCCCTTCCAGAGGGTACAGTTCCAGTCTGTGGAGGGAACAGTCCCTTCCAGAGGGCACAGTCCCAGTCTGTGGAGGGAGGAGTCCCTTCCAGAGGGCCAGAGGGCACAGTCCCAGTCTGTGGAGGGAAGAGTCCCTTCCAGAGGGTACAGTCCCAGTCTGTGGAGGGAGGAGTCCCTTCCAGAGGGTACAGTCCCAGTCTGTGGAGGGAGGAGTCCCTTCCAGAGGGCACAGTCCCAGTCTGTGGAGGGAGGAGTCCCTTCCAGAGGGTACAGTCCCAGTCTGTGGAGGGAGGAGTCCCTTCCAGAGGGCACAGTCCCAGTCTGTGGAGGGAGGAGTCCCTTCCAGAGGGCCAGAGGGCACAGTCCCAGTCTCTGGAGGAAGGAGTCCCTTCCAGAGGGCACAGTCCTAGTCTTTGGAGGAAGGAGTCCCTTCCAGAGGGCCAGAGGACACAGTCCCAGTCTGTGGAGGGAGGAGTCCCTTCCAGAGGGTACAGTCCCAGTCTTTGGAGGGAGGAGTCCCTTCCAGAGGGCACAGTCCCAGTCTTTGGAGGGAGGAGTCCCTTCCAGAGGGCACAGTCCCAGTCTGTGGAGGGAGGAGTCACTTCCAGAAGGCCAGAGGGCACAGTCCTAAGTCTGTGGAGGGAGGAGTCCCTTCCAGAGGGAACAGTCCCAGTCTTTGGAGGGAGGAGTCCCTTCCAGAGGGCCAGAGGGCACAGTCCCAGTCTGTGAAGGGAGGAGTCCCTTCCAGAGGGTACAGTCCCAGTCTGTGGAGGGAGGAGTCCCTTCCAGAGGGCCAGAGGACACAGTCCCAGTCTGTGGAGGGAGGAGTCCCTTCCAGAGGGTACAGTCCCAGTCTGTGGAGGGAGGAGTCCCTTCCAGAGGGCACAGTCCCAGTCTGTGGAGGGAGGAGTCACTTCCAGAGGGCCAGAGGGCACAGTCCCAGTCTGTGGAGGGAGGAGTCCCTTCCAGAGGGCACAGTCCCAGTCTGTGGAGGGAGGAGTCCCTTCCAGAGGACACAGTCCCAGTCTGTGGAGGGAGGATTCCCTTCCAGAGGGCACAGTCCCAGTCTGTGGAGGGAGGAGTCCCTTCCAGAGGACACAGTCCCAGTCTGTGGAGGGAGGATTCCCTTCCAGAGAGCACAGTCCCAGTCTGTGGAGGGGAGAGTCCCTTCACCTCCAGTTTGTCTCGGTGAGCTTGTAAAGCTCTGGCACACAAAGTGCATTGTGTATCCAAATGAATAGTGCTCAGACACTGAGGGGGCACTTTGTGCCCACACTCTGAACATTTCTTAAATACTTGAGATTCAGCCATGATGAAACTTGTAGATTAGAAAGAAAAAAATACTAGCCAAAAAATATAAGCATATATTATCAAAAGTACAGTATCATAAATTTTTAAAAGTTCTATAAACAGTAATAAATGACGTACATTAAAGCCTACGCTATTCAATAAGAGGAAACGCTAGTCTAGGAATAACTCTAAATTATTAACACACTATGACTGCAAGACTACCAGTAAAGCTAGCAGGTGACAAATGTCCTGGTAGAGGAGGAGAAAAGATATTTAGCAATCCTACATATCTAACTATAAGACAGTTGATTATATAATTACCTGTTTCAAAAATCTTTCTAACAGAAGGATATTAGCCATTGAGAACACATCTGGATACTTCAGGCGACTAATGAGATCTGAGACATTGGAGTACAGTGCAGGGAATTATGGGTAGGGGAGAAGTCAGAGCCCTGAAAACAAGGGAGCTTCAAATTTGGTGACAGGGTCTGATCTGAATGTATCCAACATCCCATATGTTGAATCGGATAAAAACAAACAACATTTTATCAACTGTTAAGCACCCCCTGCTGAAGTTATTAAGATTAGGTCTAGTGCTAGGCAGTCAAATCTGCCAGTACTGACCAATAAATGAAAGTGGCAGCATTGCTGTCCAAAGGGATAACGTGTCCCTTCCTTTTACAAACTTAGAAAGTAGCTAAGATGTGTCCAGTGAAAGTATTTTTTTTAATGTGCAAACTCTGAAACTCAAATGTATGCAACTCTCCAGTGATTTCAGTATTCCATGATTTGTCAGCCACAGATTTTATGAGAAACAGACCAAAGAAATGAGGCAAAAATCTGGATATTCTGTGAAAATATAGACCACTGGCAGCCATGAAAGGTGACTGTAAACCTAACAGAAAGTGTTACACTGCCTTTCTGACAGTGCCCCCTAAGTGCTTTACTGCTTTGAAAGCCGTGAAAACACTTAGCGATTTTTTTTTTCGTTTTTCTGTTACTAGTAGTACATAGAGCAGATGAAGCTCCATGCATTACAAAGAATTAGTATCATGTCGCCGATCAGAATTCTTTGATATGTGTTCTCAGCTTGGATGCCAAAAAATTCACCTCTTAAGTTTCGCTCGAGAGGCGAATTTCTTGGCATCCATATCTTGAACTCATAATAAACAGGTTATGATTGGTGACCCAATCATAATCCTCTAAATTAAAGCATAAGGGTGCTATATTTACTTTTATAAGTATTGACAGAAATGGAACTCAGACTTATAATTTATTTTTTGATAAAATTCTATTAGAGAGCATATGCCGATTTTACAACTGGGTGCTTTATTTTTATCCAGAACTTAATGAATAGTTGAATTAATGCAGTTTATGGACTTTAAGACAAATGCCCTGGAATAGATTGTCTGCACCCCCAATAGGGGCTCTAATGTTCTGAACACTGCCAAAATTGGTGACTCGGCCTCCACCAGTAGACCCATCACAAGTGAAGTACCACAGAGGTCTGTGCTGGGCCCCTTGCTGGTTGGCATCTGTTTCTCAGACGTCCAGGCCAAAGTAGTGGGCCTCTACCTCACCAAGTTTGCTGATGACTGGAACCCGGAATCAATCACCGAGTCCCCCAGTGATGTCAACATATTACAAGGGCTAACACAAATGAATGACTGGTGCCAAAGCCATGGTCTAAAACTAAATGCAAAAAATGCATTATTATTCCCTTTGGCAAAACAGAATTCCCTGTGAATTACAATACTGACAGTGCCCCCTGAGTTCCAACTCAGCGGTGCAAGGCTTGGGAACACAGGTTGATAGCAATCTGAACTTCGACCACCAAGTTTCCACAGTGGTAAGGAAAGCCCTCTACGTAGTGCACCTCATACGAAGGGTAGAGCATCCACGGTCAAAGGATGTTATAACTCCACTGTACTCGATCCTCAGCAGACCACTAACAGATTATAAAGCACCCTTTGCATGTACATCACCAGACACCTGCAGCAGTTGGAGAGAGCTCATAAGTTTCTCACTAAGAAAATACAGGGACTCCAAACCATGATCTCCGTGGAGAGGCAGAAAGCCCTGTCACTTTGCACTGTATCTTATATGCTGGTAACAGGCGACTTGTGCCTGCCCTATAGGGCAATCGCTGACCCTGCCCTAATGGAAATGCTGCACATACACAAGTCAAATAGCAAAAGAGTCACTTGGTCTAGGGATCTCAACCTAGCCTGTGACATTAAGAAAACATGCTGGAGAGGCAAATGTGTCTTCCAGAGCCTGCCACTTCTCTGGAACAGACTAATCTTATGCACGTAAAACAGGGCTCCTCACTGACTCGATTCAAACACAACCTACATAACTGGATGGGAGACCACAAATTCACCCTTGGGGTGGCATTCATGTCCCTCATGAACAGGGTAGCCAGTGTCCCACTCTGTTTATAAATTTGTTCTGTGAACTACCCAAAAAGAAGAAATGGGGATACTTAGAATTAACATGGCTAGGCTTGTAAAGGCTCTAGGGTTGCTAGCCTATTAACTTCCTACAAACCTAAGAACCTATTATGTAACCTTTGAAATCTGTTTCTTTAATATTTCATTTTAGCTTGGCCTTTTAGAAAAGGGATTGTACTCTTGTTTCACTTGCTCCACTACTTTATATATAAAGGCTTCCAAGTGCATGGTTAAATTAACTGAACAATTTGTGGTTACCTGCTGAAACTGGTCTTTTTGCCTGCGTTTGGCCTTTTATGTTTCATTGTTTTGACCTTGTCTTTTATTTGCAGTAACAAATGGCTTTTGACTGATTCTACTTGGTGGTTCTGTTTTCTTGTTTGGAATCCTTTTGTTTAGACCAGCTTATTGCCAAAGGAGATCATTAAGGTCTAAAGAGGTAATCACTCCCTTATACTCCGCATTGACCATGCCAATAATCAAGTACAACACCCTATTTAGAATGTATTTCACTAAACATATCGAACAATTGGGGGGGGGGTCCCAAAAAAAAAATAATCACAGGCCTAAAGTCCCTGAGCTACTAAGAGAGGCTGGAGGCTTCATTCCTTTAATCAATGTCTTATAGACTTTTGAGGTGATATCTCCATCTCGTTTACTGCACCATTACAGGCCACATTGTTCTGGATCTCCTGTTTCTCCATAAGTTCAGTATCTCCATCAATCTTTACCGACACATAAATAGATCACGGTGGAGCGACACGTTTATAACCCAGGACCTCCCAAACCTCTAGGATAAACTTCTCCTGCATGTTAAACGGTGCAATTCACTATCTTTCTTTAAAGTAGATGAATTATCCACAAATTTACTCCAGAACTGACCAGTATGACCCTCCTGGAAAAAGGACGAGCAGTCAGGGTGCTGGCAAGGTAAGTGTGCTCATAAGACTTGGTGGTCTTGGAATATCTATGAATCTGTAAGTCACTGTAGAATCTAATGATTCCATCAACGTTTGGAACCAAATCTGTAAGGCTATTCCACTTTCTGTTAGATGCTTCAATCACCCCAGCCATAGCATCTTTTTCAATTTTTCTCAAACTGTTTTCCTCTGGGATCCAGGGAGCCTATAAACTTTAGGTTAACCTTCTTTCCATTAATTAAACTGGTTTTACCAGGCAGTTCTGAAATATGTCTTGACTGTACTAAAAAATAACGGCCACAAATTAAATGTATTCCAACTTTAGTACAGACAGTAGTCACAATAAAGTATTCTGACTTGGCTCACAGAAATCATATTTGTCATTATTCTGGCTTTATAGGACTAAACGCAAGTCAGTTATTTTCTTCTATAGACAGCCCCTATGGTCAGCAGCTATTGGTAATTTTGTTGTCTCTGCACATCTCAATGATGTCTGAATGTAATAAAATTAACCAATACAAAATAATGACCAGTTGGCCACATGGTGTATTTCAACTGCATTTTACAGAAACAAACATCTGCTTGCTAACAAGGCCCCCCTTCCCCCCGCAACACAGTAAAGACTTTTCACCTTACAAAGATGTTCACTGCTGAAATCTGGTTGTCTGCCACTGCTGCTCTTGATGGGTACAAATAAACCATCAATTTAGCAGAAAGCATGTGAATTGATTGGTTAAGTGCTTGGAACTCTTCCTGTATGATGCCTCAGCTACAGTTACTTTCAACAGGGGCTCCATGGGGGATTTATTTTATTTATTTGAAAAAAAAATGCAATAAAATAAATAGAACAGGAATCTTACGAATATTTAATAGCCTTTCCCTCAAAGCCTCGACTGTAATAATGCAGTCCTCATTTACTTAATCTGTTTAGAAACTTTTACATTTTTCTTGTGTATAAACACACAACAATGTGAACACAGCATTTCTGTATTTGCATTACATAAGCTTCTAATCACACTCGCATGACTTCTAATCACAAATGTCAAACACTTAAATTCAAATGCATATCATAGAAAATGAGTAAATGAGTAAAGATACATACGTTCAACAAAATGGTTTCTCATACGATCTGCAAAGTAGAAAAAAAAACAGACATGAGTCACAGAACAAAATGTCATTATCAGGTAAAATTCACATTCACCTCCTTCGGTCACAATCTTTATTTTTAGTATTATTTATCTGTTTTACTGTAGGAAATCATATTCAGTAAGACATCAAAATATTTCTAATTTAAATATACAGCTTACTTCAAAAGTAAAAAAATGTTACTGTTCAGTGTTCCAGTGATCCTGTGTCATTTGTTTAATTTATTAACCTACCCCTGCATGTTTCCTTTATCAGGAACACCTTATCACATTCTGATCTTACTTAATAGATAGCAACTGCAGCAAGATTACCTGAAATGCCTACAAGTGTTTGAAACATTCATGAATCCTACATGCAGTGTGCGTCTTGAGACTGAAACAAAATTGAGACAGGAATACAAACAACTGTACTATGTGCTTCATGTCTAATAAGTAAAGAAACCAGACAGTTACACATTATTTCATTTCTCTTAAGAATTATAATTGGACACAGCTATATAATACCACACATTTTTGGTCTAAAAACAAAAATTCTAGTAGTAAATGAGGACTGCTTTGTTCTTCATGTATAATCATATCCCAGTGGGATGCAAAAACTGCAGATCCTACCTAAGCAACAACTTTTTTGCTTCATACCCTTCATGAAACTTGTCTTAGCCCTGTCAGAGAGTGCTCCAATAATCCACCACTTTTTTGTAAAAATGCATACTTCATGTATTGGATGGGAACTTTCTTTCTTGTATGTTTCAGACTGTGTCCTGCTGTTATCATACATATATTTTCCCAAGGATGGTATCCATTTATACTCCAAGGATTACCCTGACTTACAGATGGCACTCACCTGAACTCTCAGGACTCCCCTAGGGTATTTTAAAGTTACTACTATATAATGCAAGAGGTTTACTTCCCTGTAAAGTGTACTGTAATATGAGCAGATGAAAAAACTCTGACAAAGTGAATTTTGTCTGATTCCTTTTTTGCAGCTTTACCATTAGTGATGCTTGAATATATGCATACCACCTGCCTGTATGTTATTGTTTCATTTCTTCAAAGATGTGTTATTAAACGTGGTTAAAAAAGCAAGATCTGAAGTATCACTATACCACCGAATTTTTTGAAAAGTAAAAGATGTCTACAAAAGCAGAGAGACACAAATCCAGGCCAGAAGTCAGCAGAAACAAGTTTTCGTAGTTGCTGACATTCAGTACAATAAATGGTGGTACACTGAAATACTATCTCCAGTAAATTGTTAGAAAAAGCAGATTAAATCCTTTTTCCTTTCCAGCAAATGAAAAATAAATCACTCGATCTGAAATGCAAAGACATTACAGTGTTGAGTGACAAGAAAATGAAAAAGGATGTCAACAAAAGTTGAGATGCATGGATCCAATGTCAGGACAAAAGTCAGCATAAATAGATTTTTACTACTTAGCGATATTTAGAATAGGTGGTTATTTAATAAGAAAAAGACTTTCTGTCTGTCACTACAGATGAACTGAGTGACTGCGTATTTATTTGCCAGACATTCTACTGTTGCCTATTTACTAACAGTACAAGCCACTGTATCAGGACCGGTCTTATGCATAGGCACACTAGTCAGCTGCCTAGTGCACTGTTGGTCTAAGGGTGCCCTTCTGGAATTTATTTCTTCTAAGTAAAGGAATGCTACATAGAAAAACTGAATAAAGGCAGAAAAGCACCCCTTATGCGCACATCTAAACTGTTTAGTATTTACAAAAAATATTGATTTAAGTGGCAGATTTAAAGCTCCCTCATTAAGTATAACACGTTTGGCAGTACGGTCTATTTTTTAAATTCCCCTTTAACCAACAATTTCATTGTTTGGCTCCTAGATTGTGCCTGGTATGTGTGTGCAGAGCAGTCCTTTGTCAGCTGATCTTCACAATCCGATCAAATTCAGGAGCCACACTGTTGCCAGGTGTTAACAGGCTGCTGCAAAATTTGTAGCAATTCAGCCTTTCTTGCTGCTTGGGCTAGTTCAGTTGATCTTGGAGGATATCTTGCACCTCCGGTACAAGTCTGTGAAAGTGAGGCAATTTGTTAAGAAACGGCCATACGTGACTCTCTCTATAAAAAAAATCAATTGTTATATATTTTTTAATTCTTAACTTGTCCTTGCATTTGCAGGATGTCCTTGATTTTCTTCTTATATTTTTATTTGTGTTTGTTCCTCATTTATTACAGAGTTTTCAGGGGAATATCTGCCAGCTTTTTTTTCTTGAGTAGTGCAGTTTTGATTGTTAATATGCAACTACTTGTCAGTATCTGGCCATCTTTCTCTTTCTTTCTCTCTCTCTCTCTCTCTCTCTCTCTCTGTTCTTCTCTCTAAGCTGTCCAGGTTTGTTATACTGAGTAAAAAGGAGGGATATGTAAAATGATATTCACATCATCATCCTCACCTACTGTCCAAACCTTCAATTAATGTACCTAACTCAAACTCCTCCAGAGCCACACCTGTTTGTTATTTTATTTTTTTTGGCAAATCATTTGAACTGCAGTCAATAAATAGTCAAACATTCGAGTTTCAGGCTTGATATCCTTCAGATAATGCATACAAATCCTGTAATTCCAGCAAATAAGTACAGCATTTAAAGTCTGTCTTTGAAGTCTTTGTTTTTGAGACTGTGTTCCCCATTATTTTGCCTCATTGAGATAATTAATTTAGATGATTAGTTATTAATTATTAGTGATTGATTAATAAATTGATTAGGCTAATCACTGAATATAAGGTGTCATTTGGAATCCATCTATCCAGGCACATGCAACAACTGGAAAGCTCACACAGATACCTTACTAAAAGGATACAAGGCCTAAACAAGATGTCCGACAACATCAACAAAATAGTTTAGAAGGACAGCTATATCTCGCAGAGGATACCGCTGATGTGGAACAGACTCACGATCCATATAAAAAAAAGTTCATCCTTGCTTATATATAAGCGCAACTTAGATCTTTGGATGGGAGACAGAAAATTTACCTCAGGACTGCCCCCTGGACTACTAATGGACAAGGGTTGCTCCTAACTGCTTTATCCCAATGTATGGGCCCCATCAAATTTATTTATGGTATGATCCCAGTTATTCTCATTAGGGGTAATATATAATAACCGCCAACAGGTTGGGTAGGGCCCATCTATAATCATATGGGACAGGTTATTTTGAACACAAAAAGGGAAAATGGCTAGGCTTAAAATGGCCTGCAAGAGCAGCTAGACTAGTACTTACCTATGAACCTATAACAGGTTGAGAGGGCAGAGGGGGATTGGAGTGGGTCGCCCTATATGACTCTGAGAGCAGAAAGATAAAATACTTTTCTGGGCTAATATTTATGCATGTATTAGTTAATTTGATTGCAATCAGGCATTTGAGGTGTATACCCCCATAACAGTAGCTGGTGTGTGTGTGTGTGTGTGTGTGTGTGTGTGTGTGTGTGTGTGTGTGTGTGTGTGTGTGTGTGTGTGTGTGTTTGTGTGTGTAAAAAATAACACCAGTTTTATCTGAGGGCACATCCATAACTCTCTTGGAAAGAAGTAAAAAAAAGTTAATTACTTTTCAAAAATAAGGCAAGAAATAATTGCATAGTTTTCTGTTGTTTGTCAATGCAGGACAAAGACTAGAAAGCCTGCCAATTCTGAACTAGAATTGTGAAGACATTGTGGACAACAGCAGCAGGAAAATCAATAGCATGAGGTTGGGGTATATATACTTTTTTTTTAAATCCTGGCACTGACCAGCAACCAGATATACTGAGTGGGAGATCTATCTGTAGGGCAGAGTATCTGCTGATGGTCTCCAATTTCACCTTCTGAGCTCTCTGATTTTGCAGAATGTTGCCAGTACTGCTTCATATTTTTATCCTGTCCCTTCAGATAAATGGATAAGGATTACAGTCAGTCAGTAATACTAGACAGTTAAGCTCAGAAACTGCATGTTGATCCAAAGCCTGATTAATTACTGTTTCTACGTGGCTTAGATTTATATTTAAAATCTGTCTCTGATTTTTTTGGGGGCCTTTACTCCCCCATTATTAAATTAGGAGCTCTAAATGTCCCTGAATTTGTGCCGTATTTTGGTTAGTTCATCATACAATCTGTAGCTTTCTTATCAGTCACAGAAGGTTTAAGTTGCTAAATAATGACAGAAATGTGTTGTTTCTAGGAATACTGTATAAGCCTGTTTATTATATCAACTCTTTAGGTATGTTAGAGTGATAATTAAAATCTATCCCTGATTTTGGACCTTTGTTTCCACAACTTTTTGTTTGTTTTTGTCTGTGCCTCTTTCAATAAGAAGTCGAGACAGTATTTTTAGTATGAGTGAGGCATCAGACAAATTAGCTATAATTGCTGAAGCTGACTGGAGGAAAATTACTAACTGCTGTCTGTTCATTACTCTGGCTCTGCAGAATTACTATGATTTGTGTGAGGCGACTTGGAATACATTTAACTTGTGAAAGAAAGTTGAAATGATTGCATGGCCAACATTTTTATTACCATCACAGATCTGGAGAGCACAATGAAGAGGCTATAACTGCTGGGTGGGAACTGCCTAGATGAGAGTAACTGACCCTCTTGCCATTTGCTTAGTTTAAACAGTCACCAATCTGGCTTTGGAAGAATACAGTGTATCTATGTGAAGTAAGATGAAGTACTCTGTTATTGTGACATGTATTTATTTACTTATTTTGTTCGACCACAACCTGACATTTGAGATAACTACAGTATAGTGTATGTAACTGAGGGGTACAGAGGGCATCTATGAATACAAGTGACTTACCACTGCTTTTGTTTGACCACTATTAAACAGTGGTGACTAATCTACTGTGACGAGAGTAGTGTCAAACAATGTATTTCCTAAAAGCAGAGTATAATCATATTGCTAAGACTAATGCTTGTGTGAGTGGGGGTGCAGTGTATTTAAAGCTAAAGGTTAGCCATTATTTTCACTTTCCATCACAGATATCAGCATTGCATTTGGTAAGTGACTGTCTTAGATAATCTCATAGGAGAAGAATGCATGTGAAAGGAATTCATCATTATTTAGAGTGGCACACTGAGTAGCATCACAATCTGAAAGTGCATCACATAAAGGTTCTTGGCTGTGGCTTATTCTCTGTGGAGTCCGTATGCCCTCCATGAGTCTGTGAGGAATTATCTATGTGGTCTAGTTTTCTCCAGTGTCTCAAAGACACGATGTAGGTGAACTGGCATTCCACCAATCTGCTTGAGGGTACGCATGCAGAGTGTATGTGTGTGTGTTTTCTTGTACATCTTGTGGTACACTTGGTTTTAAGTGTAGCGTCAAAAAAAAGAATAACATCACAAACGTTCATCTGTGGACATGCACAACACTGCAACCTAGTCTAAAACCAGGCTTTCTTAGAGGGTGTGCACAAAATGTCACTCAATCTTGTGTGGGAGACTAGGTATGGTGTGGTCACTGCCACTTAAATTTTTTCTTACAACTGATCCTCAGAAGTGTGCACAGAATGTCCCTACAGCTTGTGTATAGGTTGTGGACAGTGTGGTCATTATTTCTTTAACTTGCCCCCCCCCCCCCCACACACACACACACACATCTCAGCAGTGTGCACAGAAGATCACTGAAATTTATTTAGGAGTAGTGTACTGTTTGGGAGCTGCAATTTGGAATACATTAGTGTAATTGTTACTATTTTAACTTTCCTCACACTCAACCATGAGACACATGTATAAATAGTTATTTTGTAGGATGGGGTAAGGAGGCATGCTGTTATAAACATCTGACACCCACATAGATATATATATATATATATATATATATATATATATATATATATATATATATATATATTTATATATATATATAACCACAACTGAAATATAGAACTGTCATAGTCTGTGCCTTTATCCCAATTTAACACCAAAAGGATACAGAGAATGCAGCAATCTTTTTTGTGTGTGTATGTGGGGGGGGGGTAGACAGGCACTATTTATTCCCAGATACAATATATGTATCCTCACAAGAACTTTATTGTGAACTGCTAGTCTGTCAGATACAGCTTACTTCTTCCTTGAAAGAAAAATAAGATGAATTAATTTCTTCTTTCTTTCCTCATTTTTTTTTTATTCAGGCTGTCACTGAATCAAAAGGTTGGAAAACAGAACCTGATAAATCAAGAAAAGGACATTAGTGTTGTGGAACATTTTGAGACAGATTCAAGTCTTTTCTGGATATGAAATGAATGAAGATAAAACAAAATTCATAGCAGTAAATGATGTACCCACACATGAATTAGTTCAGCAATACTCATATCTATGGGTACAAGATATGATGAAGTATTTAGGAGTATGGATTAAAAAGGCTTCTGTTATGACAGCTAAGGAAACATGGGAAGAAATTAAAAAAGAGTTATGTACTAACAAGTTATGTATAACTTGTATATACATAACTTGTTATGTATAACTTGGAATCTGTGTTATCCAATGTCATTATTCATCACAAATGGGTCTTAGATCTGACCTCGGATCCAAACCGACAACTAATAGACAGAGCCAGAGCTCAAGCTCCTCCCCTTCCCATGATTCTCTGCTGAATAAATGAAAATGCAGAACGGCCTGAGAAGAAGATTAAAATATTAGAAGAACGAACCACTCCAGCTCACCAGATCCCCCCAGAAGGAAGGGGGAAGGAGGGTTGGAATGCGATGAATAATGACACTGGATAGTACTACATAACACTTTATCTGATGCTATCCGTGTCATTTCTCATCACAGATGGGTCAGGGTCCCCAGCTACTATGAACCCTGGGTGGCCTCAAGGAAGGATATGCCGGAGCATGAAGGAACCAAAGGAAGCCCTGCTCCTAGACACCAAGTCCAACTTGTACTGTGAAACAAAGGTGTGGGGATTAGAAAAAGCAGCAGCCGCACAAATCTCATCCAAGGAAAATTTAGCCAAGAAGGCTGAAAATGTAGCCACAGACCTTGTAGAGTGGGTCTTAACTGGTCTAGATAGTGCCACATGCCTGCTATTATAAATGTAGAAAATACAACTAGCAGTATCTGGAGATAGTTACTTTAGAAACTGCCAAACCCTTTCTATTTTGAGAAAAAAAACACAAAGAGCTGCTCCAACTTCCGAAATTCCTCAGTCCTTTTCAGCTAGAAATGTAATTGTTTATGAATATCTAGACAATGCAAAACATATTCTCCTTTGTTTGAGTAATTAGGGAAGAGGGTGGCCTAATGGGTAAGGTGTTTGCTTTACAAACACAAGGTGCAGGGTTTGAGTCTCACAAGGGATAATTGGCTAAGCTTAAAATGGCTCACAAGGGCAGTTAGCTTAGTACTAATCTATGAACCTATGAACCTAAGAAAACAGGTAGTTGTATTGATTGATTAAGGTTAGCTTCTGAAGCCACTTTCGGAATAAATGAAGAATTTGTTCAAAGGGACACCCTGTCCTTATGGAAAATCATAAATGGAAGTTTAATGCTTAGCGCATGCAGTTCAGAGACACTTTGCAGAGGAAATGGCCACTAAAAACATGGTCTTCCAAGAGAGGAACTTACTATCACAAGAAGCAGCTGGTTCAAAGGGACTGTCTGTCAAGAACTGCAACACCAAGGTCAAATCCCTTGGTGGGGAAGGATCTTTGATAGGTGGTCTAAGAAGAAAAACTTCTTTGAGAAAAAGCTTTGCACAGTTTAGAAGAAAAGTTAGGCTCCTCATTCAAATGGAAATTAGAAATGGCCGACAACTGGAGCTTAATCGTAGAAAAGCTTTCCCTGGCCTGAAAAAGAGAAGACAAGAACAGCAAAATATCAGGAAATGTGGCTGAAAAAGTATCCAAACTGCACTGTCTGAACCAAATAGAAAACCTTTCCATTTACTGGAATACAATTTCTTTGTAGATGGCTTCTGGGATGCCAAGATGATGCTCCTCGTCATGGAAGGAAGCCTGAGCTGTGAAAGGATTACTGGAACTGACGAAACCATGCGGTAAGACAATGAGTCTGGAGACAGGAAGTGGAAGCCCCCAGAGATGGGAAATGAGATCTGGAATGGGATCCAATATCCAGGGAGGACACTTCAGATGAGACCATAGAAGGGAGAACCATAACTGACGAGGCCAAAAGGAGGCAATGAGGATGAGAGCAGTCTTCATGCAACGAGCTATCTGTAAGACCATAGGTATTAGAGGAGTAGGAGGGTAAGCATGCAGTAGTCCCAGTGGCCAATCATGGATCAGGGCATCCATGGATGACTCCCCCACTAGAGGGATCAGGGCAAAGGAATTGCTGCATTTGTTGGTGAATAGGGAGGTAAAGAGATCGCAGCACAGTAGACCCCAATAGTCGAATATCTAACTCGCCACTGATGGATTCAGGGACCACTGATGGGGGCTCAAAAGAGACCTGTTGAGTTTGTTGGCCAATACACTGGAACTGCCGGGAATGTGTGTTATGAGAAGAAAGTGCATGGAAGACATCGCCCATTCCCACACTCTCGTTGCCTCTCTGCATAGAGGATAAGATCATGTCACTGACATGTCTGTTTGAATTGCAATGGTCCCTAGAGGGAGGCACTCCTGAAAGGCTTGCAACATTTGAAGGACTGCTCTCATCTCCAGGACATTTATGTACAATTTGGTCTCTGTGGGGGACCACGTGCCTTGAACAGTCCTGCCCTGAAAATGTCCCCCCACCCCAACCGGGAGGTGTCTGTGGTCACCATGGTCTTGGGAGGAGGAAGACAAAGTGGTTTGCTTAGAATTAGGTCCTGAGACTGAAATCAAGTGAGGCGATTTCTGCAAACCTAAGTCACCTTGATGGTATGGACAAGAGATGATCCTGAGTGGACCACTGGACTGCCAGGGTCCACTGAAGAACCCGCATGTGATGCCTGGCGAGTGGCACTAACTGAATTACCACCACCATCGAACCTAATGCTTGAAGAATCAGATGGGCTGATGAGCACCCCAAATCCAGCAAGCGAGAGACCTGGTATCGAATGAACCCTAGTCTCTGATACTGGGTCTAGTTGGACCCCGATAAAACTCTAAGTTTTGGCACAGAGAAAGACTGCATTTCAGTAGACTGACTGTGATGCCTAGATGCTGAAAAAGGTTGAGGGTGTAACTGGTGGCCATTAATAGTCGATGCCTTGTGGGAGCCGTGAAGAGCCAATCATCCAGGTACAGGAAGGTCTGGAATCCCTGCAGCTGGAGATGAGCTTCCACCACTGCCATGTATTTGGTAAACACCCGGGGAGGGGGCTGTGGTGAGTTCAAAGGGTAGGGCTCTGAACTGATAGTGATTGGCCCCTAACTGAAAGCACGGGTGTCTCTTGAAGCATTTGTCAATCTTGATATGATAATATGCGTCCTTGAGATCCACTGAGCACATTCAATCGTCCTTGTGCAACAGAAGCAGAATGGACTGTGCAGTGACCATCCGGAGCTTGGCCTTCCTGACCAAAAGATTCAGTTTTCACTGAGGTCCAAAATCAGACACAGGTCCCCGGTCTTTTCTGGCACCAAAAAGAAGTGAGAGTAAGTTCCTGACCCTCATTGTCCTGTTGGTACCCCTTGAATGGCTCTTTTTTGAAGAAAGTTTTGAACCTCGAGATAGGCCATCTCCCTTTGGTGGGCTGGAATGTCTGGGAGAAATTTTAGAACCAGAGGGGGCTGAAAAAAGGGAATGAAGTAACCCCTGGAAATAATCTTTAGCACCCACTGATCAGAAGTGTGACTAGGTGTAGGGAGAAACATTCCCTGACTTCCTCCAGGGCAGGACAGCTAGACAGAGCTTCAGGAGCACTGAAAGGGCTACTCCAAGAAGGGTTCCCAAGAGCCCCAATACTGCAGACCCGTCTACCTTTCGGGGGCATCTACCACTGACTCCCCTTTCCTGGCTTGTGGAAGAGGGTTCCTGGGGAGCATCCTGGAAGGACGACTGAGTTCTGTAAAACCAAAGCTTCTTATTTCCCCTCTGAGTCTTGGAAAAGGAATGTTGGGGAGCAGAAAACTCGATTCCCACTGTGGACAGAGTCTTACCCTCCTGCTCACTGTGCGTCAAAGTTTCCTTGATGGATGGTCCAAACAAGATGGAACCATCAAAGGGGGCATTAGTAAAGGTGCCTTAAAGGGTTCCCCAAACCTGCAAAGGCGAAGCCAGGCATGCCACCTAATTGCAATGCCTGTGCCAGATGCTTAAGAAGTGGCCTCCACTGCATTGAAGATAAACCTCATCAAAGCATTAGCTAAGGAAGTCAGAGTAGACAGCCTTGAAGAGACCAACGTAAGACTCTCCAGAGGCAACAACTCTGTAAGGGAAGTGGTGAGTTCCAACACCAAATCCCTCTGAAGCTGGGTAAAGTGTGCCATATCATTAGTTGCTCTCAGTCCAAAAATAGCTGAGCCTAACACCTGCTTTCCAAAGTGGTCAATTGCCTGAGACTCCCTGCTCAGGGGATGGACTGAGGAGCTCTGTTCCTCCAGCTGCTTCTTAGTAGCGGCGGCCACTATGATGGCATTGAAGGGTATGCCCTTGCTCCAAAAAGTTTTATCCTTGGGAGGACTGAGGAATTTGTTGGCTTTCTTGGACACTGGTTCCACCTTGTTTGGCTCCTTCCAAGCCCTGCTGGCGATAAGTTCTACAAGCTCTTCAGGGGGAACACTCAAGCAGAAGATGGGCTTGCCCTGACGGCCTTCAGAAATGCTGACACCTCCAAAGACAGGGTTGGAGAAGACCAATCACCTCTTTGTTTAACTTTCTCAGATGGAAATCTGGGGAACCCATCTTCCTCCCGAAATCCATGTCTTCCGTGAGAGACTCTCTGGGGTGTCCAAGTGTCTCCTCATACATGTTCTATTCTAAGGGGGTTTCTCCATGGTGGGCTTGGGGAGGACTCAGAAGAGACAGGAACCCCAAGTGGGGCAGTGCTCGTCTGAAGACGCTCATGGGAGGGCTAATCCTGGAAGGATGATGAGGCCTCGACACCCAAACCTGAGAGAGGCTGGGGGGGACCAAGAGAAGAAGAAGAAGAGGTGGCTGCCAAACTGGGGAAGGTTCTCTCTACCACTCAGAAGGTCAAAAGGCTAGAGGAGGCTCCCCTGTCCTCCCTGGTTGCCTGGGGGGGAGAAGGGACCCTGACACAGCACTGAAGCTCCCGACAATATCAACCCCAAGCTTTCCAGTGCCAAAGCCCCCAAAGGAAGGGACTGGTTGGAAAATTCAGGGCCTTACTCCACTCCCAGGGAGCCAGAACTGACTTCACAGGGACGGGGTTCCATCTGTTCCGAGGGCAGCAGAACACAGCCAGCCAGGGACCTGATGATGTCAAGAAGGGAGGAATACTGGACACAGTTGGCCTCTCACTAGGAGTACTCTGGTCCTGACATTCCAAAACTGGATGGATTGGAAGAGGAGAGTGGAGTCCTGTAGATGGGCAAGGTGCCCTGGGCACCTGAGCTGCGGACAACAACAAGCCCAACTCGATTTGGGCTTTGAGGAAACTCCTCATCATAATGTGCATATCCAAGGGTAGTAAGCTTCTGTAGGACCTGGACGAGACTAATAAGTATTCTAATCCTCCAGGGGAGCCTGCCCTGGATCCCATAACCCTATAGTCCCTGGGAAGGGATTCACTCCAACAGGATGGATCCAATTTCATCGAGGGCCGAGATGGTGAGCCCTCAACTATAATGGGATCCAACAACACTGTTGGATCTGACAGCCTAGATGGAGCCAAGGGTTTGGACAGCATACCAGTTGGATCTGACAAGGCACTCGGATCCAGGGGCTGCTTGCTCCTGCTAGGATCCGAAGACCTACACTCCGAGGAGGTCTTGGATCCAAAAGTCTGATCCGAGGCTCTCGGAATGGTGGATCTTGGATCAGAAGCTGAAGAGGCTGGGCTTGGATCCAGGGATCTGCTGTCTGAGAGCCTTGGCTTTTCTGAAGAGGACCCGCACAAGGGAGGAGGAGGAGGGCTCTATTTAGGTTCCTGAAGGGCTTGGAAGAGGAGTCTGAGGGCAGAAGACCCCCCCCCCCGAGCCAAGTCCTTCAAAAGAAGTTTGTTGCAGTGCTCTATGAGGGCCCTGGGGTTGAATGCGGCACAAATGTCTCATTCAACCTCCTGGAGCGCCACTCCTAAGCAATAAAGACACTCCTTATGCTAGTTGGAACACCTTTTAAATCTAGAGGGTTTATCAGACATGATAAACCACACACAAAAAAGCACACACATAAGCACCCACAAGAGAAACACAAGACAAAAAAACACAACTCCTCCCTTTAAACATAAGACCTACCTGAAAAAAATATTTTCTTTTTAAGGCAAAGAAAGGGTGGGAAAAGAGCACAATGGGGATGGGAAAACACTAAATAGCTAGATTAACACACGGGATAGGGGAGGAAACTCCTCTAAACAATTTTATCTACCCTAAAAAAGGGAAATAATCACTATTGGGAAATTAACTTTAAACTAGAACCCCCCCCCCCCAAAACAAAAACCCTTATCTTGAGTAGCTTGGGCTCAAACACCACGTCTGAAGCATTTCAGCGGCAAATGAGATCTGAGGGTTGTAGGTCAGTAGAGGATAATGGGAAGGAGAGGAGCTTGAGTTCTGGATCTGTCTATTAGTTGCCGGCTCAGATCCAAGGTCAGATCCAAGACCTATTTGTGATGAATAATGACATGGATAGCATCAGATACAAAAGACAATACAAAAAACTGAGAAACTGGAAGCTCTTGTTTATGGATATGGATTGTAAGATGGAAGCACCGAAAATGTTTTTAGTCCCTTTAGTTTTATATCCAGCTCAGGCATATTTTTATCAACCAAAGGAGAAGTTGTGGACAATAATTAATAAAGAGTTGAAGAAATTTATCTGGGAGGAGAAGAGGGCAAGAGTTAAGTGGGATAAGCTGATTCTTCCAATAAAATGTGACAATTTAGGACTGCCTGATTTGAAGGGATATTTTAGAGGTACACAATTAAGGTTTATATACATAACACAAGCAGAATATTATCATTCATAATGAAAGGGGATGATGATGAAACAGGGGGAAAAATTCAAGAACTAAAGAGAAAGCGAGACTTTGGATGCAGATTCATAAGGAGAATAACAGCCATACATAATATTATATTCATAAAGTATTTCAAGCACTAAGCCAACAGGAGAATGGAGAACAAAGATTTTGCCAATAGGGATGACCACAAGTAGGGGTACAGAGAACAGGCAAGAGGAGGTTGGAATTTATTTGGGAAAACTGGCAAAGGAACCAAGGTATTTGTTGCAAATAAATAGCAAGGGGAATGGTAATACAATGGGATGAAGTGAAGGTGACATCTGAACTGCAGGCTAGAGACTGCCTTCTCTACCAGGGTCTGATATCAGAGTACAGGAAAAGAAAAAGGGATAGGGGAATGCTAAGTAAAAGACCTGCTATGGTAGAGTTTTTAGTTAAACCTAGAACAGAAGCTGCTGTTAAAAAAGGGCTAATTAGTAGGACATATAAAATACTGCATGGTAAATATAAGATTCAATCAGAGGAAGTTAGAAAAGATTGGGAAGAGACTGGATAATAATTTACAAGGAAGCAATGGGTGGACATAAATAGGTCTCTCAAGTAAAGTCCAAAAGGTTTAGGATGTTTGCTTGGAAGTGTTTGCATAGGTATTTTTATACCCCAAGCAGATTTCAAAGAATTCTTCCACAGGTAGATAGCAAATGTTGAAGGTGTAATGGGAAAGAAAGAGGCAACTCTGAATATATATTTTGGGAATGTAAAGAATTGGCATATTTAAAAAAATCCCAACAGCGTACTCTGCCAGAAATTTTGGGTGAGCAAATAGGTGTAACCAAAAAAATGATTCTTTTGAACTGGGATGCAGTATCTGAATAGCCTAGGCATAGTAAAGCCTTGTTAAGTTTAATTCTGATGGCTACCAAAAAAGCAATTACTAGAAAACGGAAATCAAAGTCTAAACCAACTGCATTTGAAGTACTGAATAGTGTAACTGAGATAAAAGAACTAGAAGTGGAATGTTTAGAAAAAGGGAAGGAGCAAATTGCATAGAAATAACTGGAAATTGTAGGAACAATACATGCAGAATAATGTTCAAGAGTAGAAGCATAGAGGTTCAAAGAAAGCAAAGAATTGGGAATTTATGTAATGTTGGACTGGTGATAGCTATTAAAAAGAACATGCGATGTATAATTTATGTTAACTGGAAACATGTTACCATGGTTTGTTTTTTATTATTGTATGTTTGCCTATGTGTTAAGTGATAATTTATTAAAGGTGTTAAAGAAACAACTATAAAATGTATTTTAGAGCATTTCTATAAATCCATGGGTTATACCCATCTTAGTTTGATTTATTATTCCAGAGTTATCACACCGCACTCCTAGATAATTAGAACATGCTGAAAGGATGCAGGAAAAAGCAAAGCTGGAGAGTAATACTGATCTTACTTCCTTGTTTATGTTTTTGTGCATGCATTCATTAGATGAAAAGGATATAAAATACCTTTAACACACACCTGACAGCATCTATAACCTCGCGGCTTTCTGGAGGCCTCCAGATCCCCCGGATTAATTTGATTATTTATTCTTCAGTTGTTATAGTGCAATCTTGGTCAATTAGGATGTGTTAAATGAATGCAAAGTTGAACAATAAAACTACATTTCTTTCCTTAGTCGTGATTTTTGTCCATATTATTACTGGATGAAAAAAATCTGGGTAAAAACACTAAAATGCACCTCAGAACATCAGGAACCCCATGGCTTCTAAAAAGTAGTGGCCCCCATACTACAAACTAATTAATTTATTTCCTCCACAGGATGAAAGGATGCAGGAAAACCTGAAGAGTAAGACAAAATGTGCAAAAAAGTAGAAAAAGCAGCATAGGCGTCGGAACCATAGAGCGAGGGGAGGGGGCACCCCTCCACTTTTACAGTGGCAAGACCTGTTAGGACCCATGCGTGCGTCACATGAATTTTAAACACAAATATGTGTGGGAATCGTTGCTGCCAGAGAGTCACCCACAGTAAGGAAACTTGCTGCCAGAGTCACACAGTAAGCACTGCCATTTATTTATGCAAGTGAAATTGCTGCTGGGCTCCAATGTTGTATGTATGAAACTGCTGTTGGGCTCCGATGTATTTATGTTAGTGATGGGCTCCAATGTTGTATTTATGTTAGTGATAGGCTCTTATGTTATATTTATGTTGGTGATAGGCTCCGATGTTGTATTTATGAAACTGCTGATGGGCTCCGATGTTGCATTTATGAAACTGCTGCTGGGCTCTGATGTTGTATTTATGAAACAGTTGCTGGACTCCAGTGTTGTATTTATGAAACTGCTGCTGGGCTCTGATGTATTTATGAAACAGTTGCTGGACTCCAGTGTTGTATTTATGAAACTGCTGCTGGGCTCCGATGTTGTATTTATGTTAGTGAAACTGGTGTGTGTGTGTTGTGTGTGTGTGTGCGTGTGTGTGTGTGTGTGTGTGTGTGTGTGTGTGTGTGTGTGTGTGTGTGTGTGTGTGAGAGAGAGAGAGAGAGAGAGAGACTGCAGACAGGATTCTATGTTGTAGTTTATTTACGTTAGAAGGTCAAAAAAAGAAAAAAAGTCACTTGTTTACTTAGGAAGACTGTTGCAGATGTGTTACTGACTTAATATTTATATAGTTTGACAGTTTTATGCAGGTTGATTCACAAATATGACACATAAAGAAGTGCATTATTGTTCACTCTATCAAACATGTAAATAGCTACGACCTTCTTCACAGCATTTTCCATATATAAGACAAGCACAAGTTGTCATCATAGTCAGGCATAGACTAGAATGACATTTTCAAGAAAGGCTGCGAAAAGAAAGGGCTTATCAAACAGAAAAATGTGTATGCCCTGCTTAAACACGTTAAAGACCGCGGGGTGACACAGCTTGACCTGGACAAGAAGCATCTGTCAACCTCTAGCATGCTTTCTTTTCCATATGAGAGCACAACATTTCAAAGTCGATCCTAGCCCTATGTATCATTAAAAAAAGAAAAAAAAATCAGAGGTACTGCAGCTAACGTGATCATATCTCCCAGTCTATGAGCATTAACAATCGAAGTAGGCCTGCTAATCTTTAAAAATCGCAAAGAGGGGTACTTTCTTATTTTCCACAATAGAAGGTCTTTCTGTATTTGAGCCTATATTGTTTGTGAAAAGGACCCTTACTCTTGGCTTACTTTATTTATTTAATATTTTAGGTGTCCATAGATAGGTCTTACTGCATGGGGAGCTCAGAAGCATCAGTAATCTAAGAGGAGCAAGGTTAAATTTGAGGGCCAAAATTGTAGTACTATGCCTAAATCACAGCAGCTGAGGGGTACGAGCACAAAGAACTGATGGCTGATCTCCTCAAAGTATGTTTAATAGTAATAATAAATCATTGTTTATAAAGTTGCAAGGACTTTTTTTTCTCAGTTTTCGCTGCTTCTTTCAAAACCAAGAGAAGCATTAGGCGATGACCGTTTCAAATGCTCTTGTACCTGTGAGCCTCAAACTGCAACGTTCTTTCCTGAATAGCATATTTTGGTGCACTGATTACATCACAACGCCAGTGCACAGCGGATGACATTTTCATTAGTATAATAATAATAATATGCAACAGTTCTCAAACATCCCGCAGAAGACACCCCTGCGCTTATCTGGTTAAGCGATGCAGTTAGTAATTAACTGCATACAAATGTACTTTACTTTGTGTGTGTGTGTGTGTGTGTGTGCATGAAATGCCGCTGGTACTTATTCCTGGTGGGTCAAACCCTGGACCTTAGGTACAACAGCCTGATTTTCTACCCACACCTCCGCTCAGTCCAAAGCTCTCAACTATTTACATTAATCAGTGAGAACACAATTCACTAAATAATGATAGCACTTTAAGCTTCAGTCTTCCTGTCTTTCAGTAGAAATACGTGGTAACACAAAACACTATTTTAGCAACTTTCTAAGATTATACATGCAATACTTAAAATGTGTCCCTGGTATTGGCCCTTTGCCCCCCCCCCCAAAAAAATAATTTTGGCTTTTTCCACATTTCTGTGAAATTGAGAGGTTTAATTGTGTCAAGTGGATAGTGCAGTGGTAGTGTTGTTGCTCCACAGCAAGAGGTTCTCTGGGTCGATTCTCGGTGGGGTGCTTTCTGTGTGGAGTCTGTATGTTCTCTCTCTGTGTGGGTTTCCTGTGGGTGCTCCAGTTTCCTCCCACGTTACAAAGACATGCGTCTGGATCATTTTTCCTTGGGCCTGTGCTGAAAATTGGCTTTGTTGGGAGTGGATCCATCCATTCCCTATTGCAATATTACTAGTTTATCATTTTGTAATGTAACATAGGCACTTTATTCTTCAAGGGCAGCAGCCACTTTATTTGTAGATGAAACAATGAAATATAAAGTTGTTTGCTAGCAGCAACCTCTTCATTAGTTGGAAATCCCTTTAATGTGGAATTATTTAGATGACTTACTTCTGCAGAGATTTTGCGTATTTAGTGATCTTGGTGGATTGTAATGACAGAAGTTTGGGTGGCCTTTTATGGTTGAAATTTTCTGAAATGGGTAGTTTTCTCATTGGTTCATACATTTTGCTTCATTGCTTACTAGAAGACTGTTCAAAACTACAAATTTAAAATGCAATCTAACAACTTGTGCTGTATTATACAAGGAATATAATTTAATACAATCAGGAAGGTGAATCAAAGAATGTGTACAAGTATGCATGACCCTAAAAATGTGTTTGAAAACAGCCCAGAGGAAAGTGTGAAGGGCTCAAAATCATGGGCAAATTTTAAACTTTATTCTTGTTACCAAAGCAATGGATGAAGGTAAAACAGTTCACACCACATTACCTTGACCTGGTCAAGCCTTTTGACACAATCCCCTACTCAGGTGTAGTACAAAAGATGAATAATGTAGGAAGAGAAAACACTTCCTTCATTAGCTGGATTGCCAACTTGCTCACAGCAGGATGCAGGAGATCAAGATAGGGGAAGAGACCAGTCATGAATGGAGTCCCCTAGGGTTCGGTGCTGAGACTTTTTCTGTTTGGCATATACATCTCAAAAGTAAAAGGAAATGCCAAAGGGCTTTGGCCAGCTAAGTTTGAGAGGACTGCAAGCTAGGAGCAGTTATTGAATCCCCAAATGACTTAACCATCATGCAGGAGGGTTTGTCCGTGTCTAAATCGTGACAATGCCCTCTGAGAACTGACCCAATTGTTTGGCATTTGGGAACTTGTGTGTACAGTGACCTAACTTTTGACCAACATGTGCCCAGAGTCATAAGAAAGCCTTTCTATACTGCACAGCTTACAAACAAATTGATTGGGACTAGATCTAGAGATATTGTTGTCCCCTTTACAAAGCTCTCATTAAGTCAATCATTTTGTATAATGCCCACTTTGGTATGTATATGTCCAGCCCCATGCAACAATTGGAATACCTTCAGAAATACCTTACTTAAACGGATACATGTCCTAAACAATAGGTCTTGCATGGACCACCTCAAAGATTTATTACTATACTCAGTATCCTACAGAGTGCTTAGAGGTGACATGTCTGGCATACACGGCATCCTCCGACCTAATACAGATGGACCTACTGAACATCAGCAAGTCAAATGGCATCAGAAATACTCAGTCCAGGTATCTAAATTGAATGTTGTGGAGAGATGGATATATACCACAGAGGCTACCACTGTTCCAGATTAGACTATCCATAAAAATAAAACAAAGCTCATCCGTCCATATTCAAATGCAATTTTGCTCTAAGGATGGGTAATAGAAACTGTACTCCAGGATTGCCCCTCATGCCACTAATGGGTAGAGACAGTTCCTAAATGCTGCATCCCTTATATGGGTCCCCTCAAATTATCTATGGAATGATCACAGTTATTCTCATTAGGGCTAATATACAATTATCAGCCATGGAATAGGTAAAACCAATCAGAAAATGTTAATTCAAGAATCAAGCACCAAAAGGGAATTGACTAAGCTTAAAAAGTCCTCCAAGTGAACCTATGTTGTGGTAGTAAATAGTTATAAAAAATTGCCCTTTTTAGATCACTAAGTGCCCCTCTCACCCTCTGCCTTCCCAGTCTTCAACAGCTTCCAGCGCCTATGAAAAGCAGTTATTTGGATAATGTGAGAAGGCCATGGTAGAGAAGGGAAATAAGAAGAGGAGCTGGTACAATGGAGGAAGTGGGAGGTCAGCAGAGGGCGCCGTGGAGCTCTTTCACCTAAAGCCATACATAACTATCGGTTATTACTGCTTATTAACAGAAGAAGACGACAGTGGTCTGGAAAGCAGACATAGGTCCAAGTGGTTAGTGCAAAGTATGTCTGGCTGGGACGTAAAGAGGGCTTTGTGACAAAAAGACTTAGTGCCCTATTGTCTACAGGCTGTGAACATCCACATCCAACCCCGACCATATATGAATGTTTCAAATTTTGAGATATAACTAGAGGATGTTGTACTGTTTTAAAACAAAAAAGGAGGTATTCATTTCACAGTGTTGTGAAATACAACACCTGCAAAATAAACCTTCAAGTCTCACTGGTTTAGGTGAAGTGATATAATAAAAAGTTGATAAAACCTTCACGCATGTAATTTAGGTTGGTAAGGTGATTGGTAACAGTGTTTGCAAAGTCTGCAGTGTGGATTGACCATGTCCCAAAAACTGTGAAATGCTTGAATAGTTATACACACTTTGCATGTTACCTTCTACAGCATCTATGGCAATAGATATTCTAAAAGTTTGCAGTGTAGTATTAAGAAAAAATACCTTTATATAAAATCTGACTAACTGAATGTCTCAGCCCATATTAAATGATCCTGCAAGGTGTTCTTCTTAGATTTTTATCAGTTTTTACTTAATGCATTTTCTCAATTATTAAACAAAATCAAAGTGAGGAGAAAATCACAGTTGTACCAGGAGTCATTTCTCATAAAGTGGGTTTGTTGGACTAGCACTATGTAATCAACAGAATACATCACCTCTTCCCATGAAAAAGATATGATATCTGAAATAGTATATTTCCAGAATTGTTTATCTTTTTAATAAATACTTCACTATGACAAGCCTTAAGATTACTTAAAGATTTTGTCTTAACTGTTAAATAAGCATGCTGATTGTAAGCATGAGCAGCGAATTTCAGTGCAACTCAGATGTGCTTTTTCCCTCATTTGCTTCCAGCAGCTCTGTTTCTGCAGCTGTGCATGTGACTTGAGCTGTGCATGTGACTTGTACACAATCAGACAAGCCCACAGGTATAAACAAATTTTTGTACCATTAGGAAGGAGTGAAGCAAATTACTAAATAAGGGATAAATATTCTCACAGTAACACAAAACTACCTGGCAAAACATATGTAGACACAACTGACAAAATGTTATGCTTTGATAAAGGCATGCTTTCTCTGCAGTGGAAACAATACAAAACAGCATGACAGCAAATCTAGTAGTGGGCTATTTACCCTACAAATTCAGTAGTGTTCGAAAGCAATCAAAGGGCAAACACAGTTGTTTCCCTTCTATCATTTCAGATACTTCATCTTAGTTTCTTTTGCAGCCTTGTATCTACCCTCCAGTTCAAGAGAACTGAGGTGTAAATAAGTAAACTAGCTGGCAATCTCAAATTTAATCTAAAAGTTATTCAAGATACTTAAAACCATTATAGACTATAACATCAAGAATAAACATTCAAGTCCTCTTGTCTTCTTTATTTCATTGTACTCATCTGTTTCATTGTTTTTGACACATAAATTTGAAGTTATAAGCTAAGTAAAGATTCAGACGTGGAAAAGATGTTAGTCACAAAATTTCTGTAAGTGCATTCAGGCGTGTATTACGTACTGTTTAGAATCCATCAAAAATTTAGACATACGGTGGTGGTGTTGCGGTAGCGTTGTCGCCTCACAGTAAGACGTTGTCCTGTTCGATTCTCAGCTAGTGCGTCTTCTGTGTAGAGACATGCGTGAATGGGCGTACCTTCGATGAAGGTTGTGCGTCAGGGCCGGCAACTCGGCACATAAAAATCTACTGCCAATCATTAGCGGACCGGAGTTCCGCTGTGGCGACCCTTAACCGAGAAAAGCCGAAAGACACACAATACATTACAACTTTTGTAAATTTACAGCTGATCACTGACACCAAAGTACTCTTCTATTAACTAGGAAGAGTGTCACCATTTTGTTTGAAAAAGAGATGGTGTCAAAGAAAATTACCTCTGGGGTCATCAGGAATGATAATAGGCGGGGCAATTTCTGGAAGCTCCTCCTCACCCGGCTGTAGGCCCTTGGCACGAAGATAACTGATGTCAAGAATGTCAGGCATATCTATGGATACATCTAGCAAGAAAATAAAGAAAAACAAGTGGTTTATATAAAAATATTAGGTCACAGAATCTTCTAGGCTGCAGCACATATCCTTCAGTGTTGAATCCATGTCAGACATCCAAAGGAAGCCCATAAGTTAAACATATTTTCTGGTATTTGGTCAGTTCCTTATGAAGTACATTTTCATAAGGTCACTGTGTTAAATTCTCAACTAATGATCTGAACTTCTGTTCATCAGACCACTGTTTTTTTTTCTTTTTTTTTGGGGGGGGGGGGTGTTCTTGCATACTAAAGTAAATATACATACCAGCAAATTAACCACATAATTTAGTGTTCATGGAAAAACAAAACTACAAATTAATTTAAAACTACTCAAAACAAGAATCATGTCTGATATTCCTGTACAATGTTCTGTAAAATAACTGTTCATATGTGGTATGAAACAGAGGGAGTTAGACTGGAAGAAATGTGAATTAGTGGTTACAGTGATATACAGTTTACAAATAACAAAAACTCTACCACCACCAATAGCAAATAAGCTAACAGGGCATTAGTGTAGACTGTGACAGACAGGCAGGAGGACTAGATTCATATGTTCCCCACAGACGACAATGATGCAGCTGCAATTAAAATATTGCAAAACATACTGGAATCTGCATCTTAGTAGCTATGCTATCAATACAGGAACATCTGTTTGCATTATTCAGGCCAGACATACGTCTGAAAATATCGTAACTCTATCTAATACATTTTGGAACTCACCTGCCAGCCTTTCCTTAGGGTTCATCTCCCAAAATGGAAATCAGAAGGCGTACCCAAGAAGTGGCACAGAACACACCTGCTTCAGAAAGTGTCAGTAGTCATCCAGCCCTCTAAGCTCACAGCTCTTTCCTACACTTCCAAATGAGGGTGGCATGCAAAGTTTTGCTGGTACACAGTATGTGATTCTATAAAAACTGGGTCTATATTATATAGCCGAAAACTTAAATTCTCGAACGCTCACATGAGCGAATATGCAGGTACTCAAAATCGCTATTGTGGGGGGCTGTGCCCCCCCCCCCCGCTAAATATATATTCCAACTCCAAGATAGTACAGTGAGGAAAGGGCAAATATCCCAATCTCCACTGTACTGTAATAAAAAAATGAATACTGAATATGTGCATTTTTGCTCATGTGAGCGCTTGAGATTTTAAGTTTTTGCCGATCTAAAGTAGTCCCTATAAAACATGCTGTAATGTCTGTCCTGTCTCCCAGATTTATCTTGTCAGGGTGCACCACATGCCTGGTAAGCATAAGGCATTGTTCATTCCCCTTTCTTACAGGAAAAAAATGAGCAGTAATATAAATGCTTGATGTTCTCCCCAACAAGTCAATCAATGAAACAAACTAACTTCTGGACCCAACACATCATTAGTGTTAAAAAAAAGCACAGCTACCACAAAAATGAGGAGCATGGTTGAAACAGTTCAGACTATAGCAGTTAAAATCATTCAAGGAACAAAGCATAAACACAAAAACACACAAACATTTAAACATATACATAGAGAGTAATTAGATTGGTAGACAAACAGATGGATATATACAAAAATCAACAAATATATAGGCAGGCAGAAAGAATAGCTAAACAGACAAAGCACCAGTACTGAATGTGCATTTCCATGGAAAATGGCACAATATGGCCAAAGTGAACATGTAATTACAAAACAGAGAGAGAAAAACACACAGACACATAGAGAGAGAGATACAGACAGACAGCTAGAGGCAATAAAAAGGTTATTTTTTTTTATTCATATACTGGTATAAAAGCAAATTCAAAAGTGCAGTACAACAGGATGGAACAGACATTTCTAATGGCTTAAACAATTCCTTATAGTGCTGCATTTAATATTAAAAAAGTGTGTGAAAATATAATCTTAGGTAAAACACTACTTTACTTTTAAAACAAAATAAAATTACCTAATAAATAAAGTACAAATAAACAGCCTACCTAATTTTTTGGGCACCCACTCAAGGCCAAAGGTAAACTTCTTTATCTGCACCACCAAGTATTCAGGAAATGAAGCAAAGTGAGATGTTCTGATTGGTGAAAACAGAGTTGAAGTAAATACAGAAAAAAAGAAAAACAGAGGGAAAATGTCAGGCATGCTTCAATGCAGCAGTACTCCAATGTCCATTAGCATGTACAAGAAACAGTTAAGAATTAAGAAATCAGTTTTCGATAAGCAGTTAGATGGCTAAATATATCACCAACTATAAAATATCACCCACTGTGAAGGAGCTAAAACCTCTGATGTATCTTTAACCTCACCCTGTGTAGTAACATGCAAGTCCAATAATGCACAGATGCATTTCCAAGGAGCAGGTCTAGAACACCAAAGAAGTTAAAGTTATTTACTTAGGTTCATGCATGCAAATAAAGCCTGAATTACTCAAATCTAAACCTGCCAGTGCTAGACATGCCAAGCTCTGTCAAAAAGTATTTTAACTGTGAAGTTAACTACTCTTACATTCTGCTAGCTTATGAAATTATGTGCTTCTTTACTGGGATTCTGCATTACATTTTTTGTAATGTTTGTTTGCTAAACAAGAATATCTTCTTTAAGGTCTACAAACTCAATAGATTGTTCTGTTGTATAAAACAGCTGCAAAGTTCACCTTGAGCAGTATCCCTTACAATGAACAAAAAACAAGATAGAAATAAAATAATTATACAGACCGTATCTCTCAGCAAAAATACTACAGGTTTTAACATTTACTTGTCATATACTTTATTTCATACTGAGCTCCATTAGGCAATAGTGTAGCTACAGTGTATAAGATCTTGAAATTTAGTGAATAATGTGACATATAAAGATATAAAATGATTTATAAAAACACTAAACACACAAACGTATACGGGTATACAACACAGAGTAAACACTGCATACACATCACTGACATTTTAAATTCATAAAGTCAGACTGCATAACGGTGAAAAATAAAATGTACATTATACTGTGATCACCCAAACTAGAGAATACACTGTACAGTGATCTTCGTACATGAAATAAAACATGAAAAACAGATCAAAGTAAAACAGATCAAAGTATTTGCACAGATGCAAACCCCCCATCTGCATCCCTCATGCCCTTACAACCATAAATATACAAACTATGGGGTCACACAACTGCGGGGGAAAGAGAAACCTTCTGATTCCCACTATATCATGATCTCCCTCTATTTCAACACATTTCAGCAGGACAGTGATCTGATTATATACTCATATGTACGTGTGTGTATACACACACACACATACACACACACAGACAATATACGAGGCGTAACTTCTGATAAATGGTTGTTTGACTACAGCCCTGCCAATTAAATTTGATTTTGCAAATATGTTTATACTTTCAATTTTTATAAAATAGACAACCTTCCCATTTGATGACTTGAAACACATTCAGTGGCATGTTTTTGTTGAAAATAAGTCCCTTGTTTGGCTGAGCTGTTTGCTGTTGGCACTACCCATAGGGAATAAGGCTAATATACTGTACTGCCCTTTCCCCGGCTGTTTTTGTGAGGTACCAACAACATTTAAACTGGGGCTATATGGACTCTGGATGAGGCAGCAAACAACCACTGCTACTGGCTCAGTCTCTGTTAGGTTCCTGAGGCAGTCTAAGAAAAGAGACTCGAAAGAATTAACCATAACATAACAGTTACGGAGCAGTAGGGAATTAGTAACCCAAAATGGTTTATACTTGGCAGCAGAGGTACTTCCAGGGACTGAAAATTTGCAAGTCTCTGCCCAACTGCCTGTGTGCACACCACAAGTGTACGTCCATGGGTACACACAAGGCAAGGCATACATAAAAGCACAGGTTTATTTTTGTGAGACAAGACAAAATAAAAAAAAAATAATAGCTCATTTGACTTTATAAATAAAAATACAGAGAACATTAGCTTGCTTTCACCAAATATTCACAGTGCTCAGTTTGCATGGCACCTACAGGACAAACGCTGTCTTTTGACAAACATGAACATCCAAGGGTGTAGGCCTCTCCCACACCCAGTTTCCATTTCTATAAGCAGGTATTTCTACAAAGCAACCAAAAGGACCAGGACCGTAAAATGGAGATAAACAGCAATACACAAAAGAAAGAAATAAAAATGCTAGATCTCAATTGCAAGAAATGTACTTAAAATTAATATAAGACACGCAATAGAGGTTTCGGGATAAACCGTTCATCAGTGTATACAATTAACCCACACGCAGCCATCGATCTTATATAATCACATGTCTGAATCAACCAATCACTAAAAGCTGATTGCATTAAAGCTATATACACTTAAAAAGACACAGTTATACACATATACATATAATTGAAAACTATACTATGTAAAAAATATTTTTAAAAGACTGTTATAAAACATTTAATTAAATACATTTCTTAATAATACCATACAAAAATTACTTAAATAAACTACAAAGAAACTACTTACAATTTCATCTATCTAAGCTTAAGAATAGGTTTAATGCTTGCCAATGCATTTAGTCCTGGGAGTTTATCTGCTTGAAGTCTCTCTATCCGTTTGTATTCAGCGACCTCCATCTTGTTAATAATATCACCTTCTCTATTATTTAACGTTACTTTTTGGACTGCTCTAAACTTGAATTAATTTATTCATTCTAAACTTGAAACTTTCTGAAACTTGAGCAAAGTGCAGAGTTGTTGAAGCACACAAGGGCAATGACAGGATCTGGAGATTCGCAGGGGTGCAAGGGTTTAAGAAATAGGTGAGAAGCATGAGCTAGGAAATAGCATTATTACAGAAAGAAAAGGTAACCAAGGTGACCAGTCCATCAGTTCCATTGAGAAGCATGAGCTAGGAAATAGCATTATTACAGAAAGAAAAGGTAACCAAGGTGACCAGTCCATCAGTTCCATTGAGAAGCATGAGCTAGGAAATAGCATTATTACAGAAAGAAAAGGTAACCAAGGTGACCAGTCCATCAGTTCCATTGTCAGGACAAGACCATGCCAAATATCCTCAGGTAGTTTCTGACAGGTAATTTTACTGAAACATGCAGATGAACATTTTCTATGCCTGTGCTGCCATCTAAAATTTTTTTTTTATAAATAAGACAACTGCTTTCACCGTTATCATTCTGAAACTGTGTGGAACAACGAGTTCAGTACTGGCCTTAATACTGTATTTTGAGAATCAGGAGGAGAATGGAATGAGAAGCCTAGATCTTGCTGAGTGGATAGTATTTAATAAACTGACTTATTTCACAGGCAATGAGCCAACAAAACCAGAGCCTGCATTACATATGTGACAGTCTGAGAGGAATGGAAGGTGGCAGTGGTTTCAGCAGGTCAGCTGGATAACTTTGAATTATTTTTCTGTAACATCAATTCATCTGCAGTTATTATATATTTTGTCAGCTTTTCTCTGACCTCTGCTTTCTTTACTGCACCTCTAGTGTCCCATTCATACCCTGGGCACATGCTTAGTGAAGATTATACCTCAATGTACCCCCTTCACCAGGTAAGTCCTCCTTTTACAAGGAGAAAGCCCCTAATGTGCTACCTGAAAATCTGAGGACCATAACTGCAATCCTCAAACTACAAATATGAACAAAGATTATATACACTAAGTCCAAGTCTGTTATCTTGGAGGATTCCTACAACTCAGAGGTAGAGTAGCTTTGTATGTACAAGGAGCAAGAATGTAAGCCACCCTGTTAAGAATTCTTGAAAGGCATAACGGCAAACGTCACAACTTACTGTTTGAATTAGTTTATTTTTTCAAAGGGTTAGGATTTGGTCTAACAGGTTTTGAACTTCTGATGGGAAACCAAGCCTCTAGGCTATCACAGCTTGGGTCAACCCATGCAAGAAGGAAAGAGCTGGTTCCATAGTATTAAGGCTGGCTGTGTCTTCCCTCGTTAAGCCCTATGTTATATTTTTGGGGTGGGGTTATGCCTTTTGCAAAGACATATCTAATGCATACATGCACACTTCCAAGCCTGCAGCACATAATCAATTAGCAAACCCTAGCAGCCTATCCCACGTATTACTCTATAGCTCCTGGGAAAACACTGAACAGTCTTGCAATGGCTCAAAATTCCCACCCTTTCCCTATGGTAGAGGTTTTTGCTATTCACCACTCAAGCTACCACCCTCCAGGTCAGCACTTTTGTTTCCTAGCTTTCTAATGGATCCCAGGTTAAAAGCAGCAATGCTGGATACGCTGAGGTTTTGTCAGTCGGCCAAAGATTTGTATACAGTTTCTTACTACTAAGGAGAGAAGCTGCATCCCAGACAGAGTGAGGACGGAGAAAAGGAGGTACAGCATAGACTTGTTCTGAAGATATCTTCCGATATTGTTCCCTCCTTGACACTAAGGCAGATAGTATAGCTGTGTAAGTTGAATTTACCATGACAGTGGATGTTCAGATTATTACTACTACAGTAGCCTTAGTTATAGGTGTTATATCCTGCCAAAGATACAAGATATATTAGCCAGCCAGCTTCCAAAGCTTCAGGGGAACCTTCCATGTGTCCAAACTGTCAAGCAGCTTGAACTGAGTTGACCAAAAAAGAAGTTTGGGCATGAAGTCCTTCAGAGCTTTCCTACCAGCAGAAAGAGGGAGGATAAGCCACGAAAGGTCTATGCTAGGAACAGCAAAACATAAATGTCCACACCCTGGCAATAAAAAAAAAACACCAAAAACAAAGGGGATGGCGAGAGGAAGGGAGTGGCTACTGCAGCAATGTTCATTGGAACACCTACTATGTTCATCATATTAATCACTGCTGCAGTAGCCTTAGCTATATGGGTAGATTACCATAGCTAACTACATTTGGTTGGTGAGTCTAGGAACACCTGGAGAATCATCCTAGCAAAGCCTGATCTGGGACTAGAGAAGAATCATGCCAACAGTGCTTAATAAACGTATGTACAGGGGACCAATTATTAGCTTTTACAATATTTCTAGAATCCAACCCTTTCCAAAAAGCCACACATGAAGCCAAGGCCATGTTAGAGAGGGCCTTGAGCATGCGTGGAATAGATTTGTTATGGTGAGTATAATAAAAGGTAAAAGCCTCAGACAACCACTTGGAAATAGTTTGTTTTAACAAAGGTTGCCCCTTCTTGTTACCTTCACAACAAATGAACAATTGATCCAAAGATCTGAAAGACTTGGTTCTATCAAGACAGAACCTGAGTTGTCTGTGGACATCTAAGATATGGAGTGTTCTTTCTCCCTCCTTTTTAGGAACAGGAAAAAAAAGAGAGATGGATAGTTTGGCCTAAAGTAAACATGGATACCACTTTAGTTATAAAACAAGGATTAGTTCTCAAATAAACCCTGTACAAATGGAAAATGAGGGAAGGATGACTTACCATAAGAGCTTGCAACTCAGATACCCTTCTTTCACAGGTCAGAGCAATCAGTAAACCTGTTTTCCATGTTAAGAACCTCAAGTCAGCCAGATTAGCTAGTTCAAATGGAGAAAGTGTTAGCTTCTCTAACAAGAAATTAAGATCCCAAGGAGGGGCCATAGTTTTTCTTGATGGATTCTTATGGAAAAAAAAAAACTTTCAAGAACATTTTGACACGAGACTGCATTGAAAGAGGAGGATCTATGGGCAGACATGCTGAAATGGCTGATAAATTAACCTTGTTAGAAGAATTAGAAAGGACACAGGATAGTAACTCACACAAATATTGTATAATATTGTAAAACTAGAGAACAACTAACCTTGAATTGGTGCTGGTTATGTTGTTGGTAACAATTGGAAAACCTTTTCCATTTGCTAATGTAGGATTCACTAGTAGTAGGCTTTCTTGCCTCCATTAGTACCCACTGTACTTCCTAAATAAAGAGGTGCCCAAAAGGCATTAAGACCTTATCATCCACGCAATCAACTGAAAAAGATTGTGCTAAGAAAATATATCCCAAGCTACTATGGTCAGTCTGCAGAAGGGGTACATCTGGTCCACCCATGCTTGTTGATGTACCAAAAGTTCCTAGTACTGTCTAAAACCACTTTGAAGAAGTTCCAGGGACCAAAGATGGTTCCGAGTTGAGTTCCTTGATCAGGGCAAGCATCTCCTAGATATTTATGTGCTTGTGTCTGTCCCAGGTGTCCCACACCCCTGTACATTTACCCCCCTGAAAGTGCTCCCCAGACAAAGTCTGAAGTGTCTGGGGTGACTAACTGCTTTGGAGCAGGTTGGAAAAATGGGAGACCTGGATTTAACGATATATGTTGCCTTCACCAAATTATTTCTCTTCTGACAAACCCTAGTAGTGGGATTTAAAAAGATAAAGGGTGTTGATGTTGAGACCAAAGGGATTTCCGATACCACTATCTATCTCATTTGGAGTATTCCCAGGGGCATCATAACAATCACTGATGCCATGAGACCCAAAATCCTGAGATATTCCCTTGAAGTGACCATAGTCTGAGGGGAAAACCTTAGTAACAGATCTAAATAGGATCTATTTTCCCTCTGGACGAAACATTCGTTGAACTGATATGTCTAGTTAACATTCCAGGAACACAATCCTGTATGAGGGAGTGAAGACTTTTGACTGTTCCCTTGGAATCCCAGCTTGGTGTAAGAGCTCTCTCACCCAAGCAGGAGATTCCTGACACATTGAAAAAGACTCTGCAAATAGAAGCAAGTAATCTAAATATGGAAAATTATGAATACTCTGCACCCTGCAAAGAACTATAACTAGAGCTAGACACTTTGTGAACACCCATAGTGCAGTGGATAGAATGTGAACTGATAATGTGATCCAGACATACAAAACCTTAATAAACATGTGAAGTCTGGATGACTAGGGATGGGATGACAAGCATCTTATAAATCTAGTGGTAACAGAAAACTTGAAAGAGGAAGAAGAGGTCACAGGTTGTGAAGAGACATCATTTTGAATTATGGCACTATCACAAAATGGTTTAGGAAAGAAATACCAGAACTGGTCTCTAAGCATTTCTTTCTTTAGCACTGGGAACAAAACAGTCTAATCTGGAGGAAGAGGAATGATCCCTTGCAAGGGAGGAATTTACTTACACTTCCATCTGTAACCTTGATGAATGACATTCAGAACCCACTTGTCTAAAGAAATCTGTTGCTAAAGAGAAAAAGGGAGATTACAATTTTCTGAAAGAAAAAGGGGGCCAGGGTGGGAGAGGGTCACAAGGTCTCTTGAACAGTCATTCAGACATACTGGACTGTCCTTGGTTTTGGGAGGTTTGAACTTTTTTAGAACTCCCTTGCCATTCCTTCTTAAAAAGAAGTTATGTACTCACCATAATGTTCCATCTGAGTTGTTGCTTTTCATTTGTCTTCAACCTGTGGGACACAGACCTGGGAAGGATCCAATTCGGCAGCATTTTCCAGCATCAGATCCAAGCTCCAAGCTCCTCCTTATAATGCCCCTGTCTCCCTCCTCCCTTCAGATTGAGTTTTCTGCCAACCATAGCATCCCAACCTGACACAATGCCTTACCCTTGGCAAAAATAACCAGCAAACTCCATAGGGAAGAACAAGTTATGCCAAAGTAAATGCTTTGTCTCTTCCAGCCAGTCAAACACACAGCCCATGTAAGGCAAGGGGAAGGAGGGAGGGACGACTGAAGACAAATGAAAAGCAACAATTCAGATGGAACATTATGATGAATACATAATTCTTTATCTGAAGTTGTTTTTATTTGCTCTTCAACCTGTGGGACAGAGTCCCCAGCTACAAAAAACCTGGGAGGCCCTCATGGAAGGATATTCCGGAGCATGGAGGAGCCAAAGGATGTCCTGCTTCTGGATAGAAGATCCAGCTTGTAATGAGAGATGAAAGTATGTAACGATACCCAGGTAGCCACAGAGCAAATATCATCCAAAAAAACTATGGACCAAAAGGCAGTTGAAGTGGCCATAGACCTAGTAGAATGCACCTTAACTTGATCTGACAGAGATACTCCTTTGGCTGAATACACAAGAACTATGCAGGGAGAGAACCAACGAGCAATGCTGACCTACGATACAGGTTTCCCTAAAAAAGGCTTAGAGTAGGAAACAAAAACTTGATCAGACTTATGAAAAGACTTTGTTCTGTGCAAGTAAAAATGTAATTGCCTGTGAACATCCAGCAGGTGCAATTTATACTCTCCCTTATACTGAAAATTCGGAAAGAAAACAGGGAAAATGATAACCTGATTAATGTTGGACTCTGAAGCCACCTTTGGAAGTAAAGAAGAATTATTGCATAAGGACACCATGTCTTTATGGAAGATCATATAAGGAGGCTTAACCGATAAGGCTTGAAGCTCTGACACTCTTTTGGCTGAAGTAATGGCAATCAGGAAGGCCGTCTTCCAAGACACAAACTGCAAATCCACAGAAGCTGCTTGTTCACTGGGGGAAGAAACTAAGACTTGGAGGAACAATGTGAGGTCCCAAGGCAGCGTTGGGTCCTTGACTGGGAGCCTAAGAAGAAAGGTACCTTTCAAAAAGGCTTTACAAAGCTTAGACAAAGCCAAAGAAGCCGGAAGTCAAATTATCTCCTACGCGGGAGTTAGATATAGCTGCCAGCTAAACTTTAACCATAGAAAAACTAGCACCCTGTTGAAAATATCAGGAACCAGGGCAGTAAAGGGGTCCATGTCACATTGAGATGACAAAATCAAAAATTTTTTCCATTTACTAGACTAAACCTTCCTAGTGGAAGATTTTATGAGCCACTACCAATATCCTCTTAACCAGAGTAGACAGCCCAGGAGTCCTAACAATCATGGGAACTGGAGCAGCCAAGCAGCAAGCTTCAGACTGGCCAGATCTGGGTGTGGAATCCCTAAGGGATGTGAAATTAGATCTGGAACAGGATCCAACGTCCAGGGAGGACACACTATATGAGACTACAGAGAAGGGAACCATACTTGGCAAGGCCAGAATGGGGCAACGAGGATGACTGTGCTCCCCAGCTGTCGAGTTTTCTGAAGGAATTTTGAAATCAGAACGAAAAACTCACTGCACTTCACACTGGAAGGAGAGCCGAAGAGATTGCAGCAAGGCTGACACCACTTTAGAAAGATCTGTTTCACTACTGAAGGATTCAGCGACCACTCGTAAGGCATCTGGATAGACCTGCTGAGCCTGTAAGCTAGAATGTTAGACCTCACTGGAATGTACGTTGCCCCCAGAAAATGGCCGCTGGAGATCTCCCACTCCCACACTCTCATGGCTTTGTGACAAAGGGGATAAGACTTGGTTCCCCCCTACTTGTTGATGTACCAGAATACAGACATGTCTGTCTCTCTGGATGGCAATCTTTCCTACGGAAAGATGGGCATGAAGAGCTTGCAACACCAAGAACACTCCCCTCATCTCCAAGATGTTGATATGCAATTGGGTCTCCAGGGAAGACCATGTGCCTTAGAATGTCCTTCCCAAGCAATGTCCCCCAACCCGAGTAGAGAGGCATCCATGGTCACTGTGCCCAATGGGACAGGGTGACCCCGATGAAGGTCTGGGAATTGAATCCACCAAAGAAGAGAATCCCTGCATGCTCAAGACAAATGAACAGGATGGGACAATGGTAGATCTAGTAATGACCACTGGACTACAAGAGTCCACTGGAGCACCATTATGTGCAACCAGGCCTTGGGCACAAGGGTGATCATGGCTGCCATGGACCCCAATGCCTGTAAGACAGATTCTGCTGGGGGAGACTGAGCTTGAAGGAAGCACAAGACATGAAGTTTGAGGACTTTGGTCTCTATGGGGTCTAATCAAGCTTCAATACAATCCAGAAGTTGAACCTCGTTCAACCGGGACTTGTTGAGATTTATGGTGATGCCCAACTGGTGGGCGGTCTGGAGAAGGGAATCCCTGGCTTGGCAGAGTCAATGCCTGCAGGGAGGGGAAAGGAGCCAATCATCCAGGTAGGGAAAGACCTGGAAGCCCTGCAGCTGCAGGTGAGCTGCTACCACCGCCATCACTTTGGTGAACACCCTGGGGGCTGTGGTGAGACCAAAGGGTAGCACTCTGAACTGGTAATAATTGGCCCCCAGCTGGAAGCGGAGGAACTTCTGAGAGCATCTGTCCATTTTGATGTGATAGTACACGTCCTGGAAGTCCACTGAGCACATACAGTCATTCTCCTGCAGGAAGTGCAGGATAATTTGGAGTGTGACCATCAGGAATTTCATCCTGGCAACTGGCAGGTTTAGGGGTGACAGATCCAGGATTCATCTTAAGTCCCCCTGTCTTCTCTGGCCCTAAAAAGTACCTGGAATAGATGCCTAATCTGGACTGGTCTGGGGAGATGGGCTGGATGACTTGTTTTTCGAGCAGTTTGGAAATTTCCACTACTGCATTCTCCCTTTGCATGGGTGGAATATCTGGGAGGTGTTTGGGAGGGAGTGGCATTTGGGTGAAGGGAATTAAATATCCTCTGGATATGATTTGCAACACCCACAGTCATCTGTGATTGACTCCCAGGCCGTTGGGTGTTGTGAAAGTCGACCCCCGAGTGCCTCCAGAGATGAGCAGCTGGGCAACCCTTCAGGGCTGCTGCATGGGTCTGTACGAGAAAGAATCCTGAGACCTTTGGTTCCTCGGACCCCCTCTGCCATGAGGGTGATGTCTTAAATCCACCTCTGCCTCTGAGGGAAAGCGAGTCCTGAGCATCCTGGCAATAACCCTGAGACTTCCAGAAACACATCTTCACCCCTCGCTGATTCCTGGAAAAGGTTCATTGAGGGGTTGAGAAATGGACTCCAATGGCAGACAAAGTCTTCCCAACCTTCTTGCTCTGGAACAATGTGCCACGTACAGTCTTTCCAAAGACAGTGGAACCATTGTACTGGGCATTTGTAAAAGACACCTTAAAGGGCTCTGAAAAGGCACATTGTTGGAGCCAGGCATGATGCCTGATAGCAACTCCTGCTCCGTCTGCTCTAGCGATGCACTCGGTAGGGTGAAGAGATAGAAGCCACACACAGGTGTTGGAGATGGAGGTCAGGGTGGCCATCTGGAAGAAAAAAAATCTTTTCCACCGCCAAAATGGACTCTGGGGCAGACTCAGCGACCTCCTAACTAGGTCTCACTGAAGCCTGATCACGTGTGCCATGTAGTTCAGTGCACAAACAGAGAATGTTGCTGAAGTGTAGACCTGCTTCCTAAAATGTACCATGGTCCTTGACTCTTGGTCTGGAGGATGAACCAAGGGGCTCTCCTGCGCAAGCTCCTTCTTCGTGGCTGCCGCCACCACTATGGTACAGACAGGGGATCCCTCCGACCAGTGCAGTTTATCTGATGGGGCACTAAGGATCTTATCAGGGCATTTTGGGATATGCTCCACCATGTCAGGCTCCTTTCACACCCGAGATGTAATGAGATCTACCAGGGGATCCACGGGAGGGGTCACCCAGGATGTACACGGTCCTGCGCCAAACGCCTCCAGGAACACCAACTCATCAGGGTTGGGTTTTGGGGCAGACCACCTCTCATGCTGGCGAAGGATCTCCATGATGTCTCCAAAGGAGACATCAACTGGAGGTGACAGGGGGAACCCTTCCCCTTCCTCCAAGTTGCTGTCCTCCATGAGACACTCCGGTGGGGAGTCTAAATATCTCCTTTTACACATGTGCTTTCGAGGAACCTACTCCGGGGGAGTATATGGGGAGGACTCGAGAACTTCAGGATGCCCCATGTGGGTATTCCCTGGAGTAGAGAAAAGACAGGCTATCCCTGAGGGGGAAGGACGGTGGAATCCGGACCAGATATAGAGGGAGCCAGGACAGACTCCAAGGACGAAAATGTTAAGGGTCTCAATGGAACTGAGAGGACCCTTCTCCACCACATCGAAGGCAGAGGGAGAATAAATCCCTAGAGCTAGGAAAATTACCTGGTCCATAATCCTGTGAGTCAACAGGAGAGCCGGAACCAAACCTCTAAGTGCCGAGACTCTGAGTGGATGGCCTGGCTCTGAAAAACTCAGAGCCTACACCACCCCTTTGGATCCAGCACCAAGGCTACAGCTCTTAGAGCTGGACAGCTCCAAGTTGGTCAGAGCCAACCTGCTCAGGGCAATGGTTACCATCAAGGTACCATCAGAGTCGACCCTTCAAAGCCGAGGGGCCTTAGACCCAAAGATTCCGAAACTGGGGAACAGATCTGAGAAGGCCTAATCAGCAAAATGGCGGACTGCATGCCTCCAGCCCCAGAGGGGGAGGGGGCAGGCAAGACTCCCATCTGAATCTGTGTGCGGATAAATCTTTTCATCATTCTGTTCAGCTTGGCTTCAGAAAGGCTGTGGGTGGACCTAGCGGAGGAGGCCATAGACACTGGTCTAGACATGTGGTGGGGGGAGGCCGCCACAGGGAAACGGTCCCAAGAAACCACCAGCTCCAGGGAGAAGCAAGGTGAACGGAGCTGAGGGCATACCTCTCAACCTTACTGAATTTCTCGTTTTTTACTGGTTTTGAGATCCAAATAATGGGTGCCACGATTCCCGAGTGGCATCCCTTAATTTCAGAATTTCCCATTTTTTTTTTTTTTTATAAATTTTTTTCCCCGTAAACAGCCTGCCAGCCTGTCGGAATTGAGCTCAAGGGCTCAACATAACATGCGAGCATTTCCAGCATGGTGGTTCCATGTGTTCCTGGAATAAACGTAGAAGGGAAGCAGGAATGGTTAAAGTGCCGAGGAGGAGGCGAGAAACTACATTTATTATGTATTCTGCTCCTGTGTGTACACGTTGCAAGGAGGTTTTTATTCTGCTGCCATGCCGTTGTTGAGCTATTCAATTTCTGCTCCCATGCCATTGTTGAGCTATTCAATCTGCTGCCATGCTGTTGTTGAGCTATTTATTCTGCTGCCATGCTGTTGTTGAGCTATTTATTCTGCTGCCATGCCGGTTGTTGAGCTATTTATTCTGCTGCCATGCTGTTGAGGTGTGTGTGTGTGTGTGTGTGTGTGTGTGTGTGTGTGTGTGTGTGTGTGTGTGTGTGTGTGTACTTCCTTATCTGATAGAACTTCGGATGTATATGTTGCATTTCGCATTGTAACTTTTTTAGTACTTACATTTTGTATCGGATATTACTGTAGTGTTTGTAATGTTATTTTATCAAAGTAGATATACTTGGTACCACAAAACCTACTCTTGGCTTCAGATAATACTGTAGCCTTATTAGCCTACAAAAATCTGGTGACTGCTTACACTGGTGAAACTAACAATTCACTTAATAGTTTGTTCAGTCACTACATGCCGCTAGGTCTGTCATTATATGTTGATGAAGATTTGGTTTAGGATAGGCATGCTTCATGAATATACCTCTTTCATATTTGTGGTCATCTCTTTAGGTTTGTTTTTTGTATTTACTATGCTGTATAGTATGTTGTCTAAAATTTTCAAGGTGAGATAAAATGAATTTAGCAGCAAATGGTGTCTATGGTCTGTTTAAAGAATACAGAGTTTGCAGCTACCAGTAATAAGCCAGAAAGCTTTATTTTCTTAAAATGCATTTGTTTATATAACAACTGTTGCTAATTCTACTATGATAGGTAAATTAGAGCTGTTATTTGCTTGACAACCATTGATTTGTTTTTGCCTCTTTTAACTTGGTATAACTATGACTTATGTCTTTAACATGGTTCATGAATGAAAAAGTTCCTGTAACCAGCCTATTTACCTAGTTATCAAATAAACAAACAAATAAATACATTTATCTGACTGGCATAATGCAAGCAACATCTAGGCAGAAAAAAGTCTCAACAATACTGTCCTCAATTACGATTGATTTTCATTTCAGCTGTGGGTGTGTGGGTGTGGGGGGGGGGTGCATTTTGTTGAGTAACCACGTGTTAAGTACCTCTTTAATGATCTTAAATTTGACATATTTTTAGAGGGTTTTGATATGCTCCTAGCCTGCCACTGTTTTTGTTTTTTTTTCCAAGTTTATCAAATACTTATTTTATTCTTTGGGTTTCTTAGAACTAATTAACTCTTTTTCTGCATTAGCACTTGGGGATAGCCTAACTTAACTGAAATTCATATAAAGTAGAGAGGTGCAGGTGGCATTTTGATGGACTTTGTAAGTCCTGGATAATAATTCTTGAAAGCGTATATAATCATGCCTGTAGTACTCCTCAAGGTGGCCTTAATTTTACCTGATCTGGGATGCTTGTGACATGTTGTCTTACACAATTTTGTATTTTTTTTTTTTTTAGAAACTTTAGCTTACTTGGTATCCTGTTTTGTGTGACCACTCCTTAATTTCTATGGGCTTACTTGTTTGCCAATAAACTGCATACTATGAACAAATATGGAAAGAGATTAGAGCAGAAGTGGATCTATTCATAACTAGAAGCAAGGAACCTTATAGAAGGCTGGATGTTATCTTCTAAAGGTATGATTCTTGTAAGAAGGAATAACTTATTTATTTAGTTGGTTGGTTATTTTTGTATTTGTTAACCATGGTAGACCACTGATCCCAAATGACCAGTTTCAGTCTCAGCCCAGGAAGGCGTTAAAGTTTCATAATTACAGGTAGAAGAGGTAAAGAGTATATAATTATATAATTGTTCTGAAAATTAAACAATTGTGTACAAAAATAGAGATAATATATATGCAATATCTGTAGTGACAGAGGCAGGAGAGCAGGTTTTAAAATAAGCATTGCATTGTTAAATACAGTTATATACAAATTAATATATCTTTTAGTAGATGGTTATATAAATGGCTGTGATTGTTTACAATAGAGACGAGTTTGAACTACTTTAGCAGTACATTAATATGACAATAGTTTTAAGAACTGAGGGATTAAAGCAGAGGGAATAAGGAAGATGTCAGTAAGTGGGAGGTTATGGCTTGATTAGGTTAGGAGAGGGCAGATAGTACACTGGAAATTTACCATTTTCAGGAAGAAGCAATTTCAAGAGAAATCTCAGCAACTTCTGATATGGCATGAACGACTTTACTGAAATGATTATTACTTGTGCAAACCCATCTGGTTCAGTGTCGGCATGCATCAGCATCTGATGATTTTAAGGAAACTGCTTCCTTTTATACTAATCTGGCTGAGATCACAAGCTCCTGGATAAGTTTAGCCAGTGCACCGTTTTGGAGAACATAAATTTGTTCTAAGATTTGCTTGGCAATATCCAGTACAAAGCTTTGAACTTAACCTTTACTATCAGTATTTTCTGGAATTTTCTACCTTAAGGTCTGTAGGACTACTGTTCTATATGCACCATAAAACTCTTCATCATGCAAGCACGTAATTTATAATGTCTTTTTTAATGTTACTGTATTTTAAAGTTCACCATGCCATGGACTGTTATTTTGTTATCCTCTGTATTTCAGCTTGTTTAAACTGCAGTGTGTGAAACTTTTGTTTTGACCAGAGCATAGAAGCTGTAGTGTGCCCAGGTCTTGGCTGAAAAAGGTTCTTGGGCCAGTTTAGCCACCTGGTTAACAAAGTAAGTAAAATAATTAAAAGAAAAATAATAAAAAGAAGTGTGTGTGTGTGTGTGTGTGTGTGTGTGTGTGTGTGTGTGTGTGTGTGTGTGTGTGTGTGTGTGTGTGTGTGTGTGTGTGTGTGTGTGTAAAATGCCCCAGTTGAATATACCTGGTGGCTATAGTTACTCAGGCTCAAATCCTCTACCTTGGGGTACAGGTAACAAGAGCCTAAAGTCCCTACCCACCACCACTTGTGAAAACTTTCCAGATGTTTGCCTATTATGTTCCTCATAAAATGTGTGGTTTTCTGGATTTTTGTGGCAATTCAGTGATAGATTGAACTCACTAAATAATGACAGGCATTTGAATGGTAACACAAAACATTTTATTCTAGCAATTTTCTAATTTTATAAGATCAATATTTGAAATGTGTCACCCTTATTTTTGGGGCTGTATTCCTTCATTATTGGCTTTGTCCAGGTTTTTTGTGCTAAGAAGTTGAAAACTATGGTGAGAACTGAATTCACTGAATATGTTTGGGGGCTGTATTCCCCCATTATTAGCTTTGTCCAGGTGTTTTGTGCTAAGAGGTTGAGAGCTATGGTGAGAACTGAATTCTGTAAATGACAGCCATTTAAGTTTCAGTCTTCCAATATTTCAGGAAACTGCTGATTTGGCTTAGTGGTATGTTACTCTGACTGTAGTGCACAGGGTCCTGGGTTCAAGACCTGGCAGTGAAATGCATTGTGGTAACACATTTTATTCTAGCAACTTTCTAAGATTATACAAGCAATGTTTAAAATGTGTCTCTGGTTTTTGGGCTTTAGCCCCCCCCCCCCCAAAATAAAGTTTGGCTTTTTCCAGATTTCTTGTGCTGCAGAGTTGAGAGATACAGTTGAGTGTCAAGTGGATTTTACAAGCAGATGAGAGCTTCAGGGGAAGAGAAGTTTAGTGCTGCTTATGCTGAGTCTGCTTGTATTGTTAATAGCACAACAGGTAGTGTACTTGCTTTTGATGCAGAAGGCTGTGGGTTCTACTCCCACAGTATATAGATGCATTGCTGATACTGTACTGTGTTGCACTTTTAAAAGGAGTGGATGCTGCAGTCCTGAGAATGTCCTCTTTGCTGGAGATAACTAGTAACTATGAACCTGTTATCAGTTTGCCATCCATTCCCTATTGCAATATTACTAGCTGATCATGTTTTTATAGGCAATTTATTCCTCAAGGGCAACAGGCACTTTATTTGTAGATGAAACAATGAAATATAAAGTTGTTTGCTAGCAGCGACCTCTTTGTTAGTTACATATCTCTTTAATGTGGAATTATTTAGATGACTTTTACTTCTTCAGAGATTGTGCATATTTACTGATACTGTTGGAGTGGAGAAGTTTGATTACACTTTTTATGATGGAAATGTTTTGAATTGGGCAGTTTTGTCATTATTGGTGCATGCATTTTGTTTCATTGTTTACTGGAAAATGTTCAAAACAATAAATTTAAAATGCCCTCTAACAACTGTACTGTATTATACAAGGAATATAATTTAATACAATCAGGAAGGTGTATCAAAGAATACATGTATGTTTTGTGTTCAAGGGGCCTATGATTTGAAAACAGCCCAAAGGTAATCTTTATCTGCCACTGGCCAGATGTATTTTCTTTGAATGTGGGTTCCAATGCTGTTTCAATAAGTTTCAAGGGCAGAGAAGTTTAATGCCAAGTCTATTTTCATTGTGAGACTGCATTGCTTTGTTTAGCAGATTTATCTTAGTGTTTGTGCTGTAAAGTGTAAAATACAACTTTTAAATTAAATCCAAATCATCGCAGAAGTAAAGCATTACTATGCACATTACAGTGTTTATGGTAAATGGGCAAAATAGCCAAGTAATGGGACATTGGAATGGCTGCACGGGGGGAGGGCTGTATATGGGGAGGCACAATTTGACCATGATTTTGTAAGGGGGAAGGGTAGCAAATTCAAAGCCAGCCCCAGGCAGCGCAAACTGTAGCTACACCACTGCAGTAGGCCATGAAGAATGACTTTTGGAGGTCCTAGCAAGCTATAACATTCTTTTGCTAAGATTAGAATATTTGCCTACCATTAAATGCCATAGTTTTACCATAAAACCCACATACTGCAAGTCACCAGACGGTCGACAGACCAGGATGCTTTGCCACAGATGGCCTGCACCTGTCGCCCCTGGGATTCCGGATACTGGTTAAGGCTCTTGCTGGCCCTATAGTGCCTGTTTTAGGCAAGGTTCAAATGACAAATTCACCACCATAACAGGAACAGGCAAGCAAAAACTGAGGGTAATGCTACTCAATGCTAGAAGTCTAACTCTCAAAATTCACTCACTCGAGGCACTCCTTAAAATGGAGAACATCGATATCTGTGCAGTGACTGAGACCTGGTTCAAAGCTCCAGAGAGTACCCCTGCACTACCAGGCTATAACTCATACCACACTTTTCGGCCATGTAACCTGGACCGAAACACCAAAGGCGGCAGCGTGTCCATATTCATTAAGGATATCCACACCTCCAGGCTAGCTGCTCAGCATAATGCATCCGAGGTTATCCAAGTGTAACGAACTCTGGGCAAAACTGCAATCCAAATTGTAGCTTGTTACAGATCCCCCACCATGCCCCAGGATTCCCTCTCTTCTTTCCTTGATGTACTGGAAAATATTAGGGTTCAACCAAACACCCTAATAATGGGAGACTTCAACTACCCCACCATTAACTAGGAAAACTACTCGTGCACCAACTCCTTAGCTCAACGCTTTCTGGAATTCATAAACTCCAATGCCCTGGATCAACTTATCCACACCCCCATCAGGGGCAACAATATCCTAGACCTAGTCATTACCAACATGAGTGAGCGGTGTTCCACACCTGAAGTCAACTCCTCGTTGGTCCGATCCGACCATAAGCTAATCACCCTCGATATCCACATCCCGCCCCCACCCCCCATTAAGGAAACCACGATAAAAAATTTCTCCAAAGCCAACTTCATACTTCTTAAGACAGAAGTGGTGAACTTCATGACACCCATGCAGATGGACAAAACAGTTACGACTGTTGAATCCTACACAAATGCACTCTATAAGCACTTACACGAGTGCATGGATCGTGCTATCCCAAACAGAACCAAGACGCTATCCTCCAAAAAAAGGAAGCCAATCTGGTGGTCCCCTGTCATAAACAAACTCTACAACAGAAGGTAGAAACTGTTGCAAAAGAGAGTAAAATCCCATGAGTGGAGGAGCTAAGAAGCTGAAATCCCTTATAAGAGCCTCCAAAGCTAGCTACAAAAATAAAATCACCATTAATTCTAAGGACAACCACAAAACATTCTATAGCTATATCAAGAATCTTGACGGAAACACCCAGTTCTGCTCCGAGTTACAGCACAACGGCACGAAAATTATAGAACCAACTGATATTGCCAACATCCTGGCAGATAGGTTCAGTGCTAACTTTACTCCCCCCTCACCCCCTAAAGGGCCCAAATCTATACAGGAAGAATGCAGAGTCCCTGTAATCACAACTACGCAGGTAAAAGCTGCACTCTCTAAAGCCAAAAACACAGCATGCATGGGACCGGACAACATCCCAGGCTGCGTTTTACACGAACTTCAGAATGAATTGGCTCCCCACTTAAGCACCATGTTCAATAATAGCCTCGCATTAGGCTTTGTGCCCACTGAATGATGCACAGCAACAGTTATCCCACTCCACAAAGGGGGAGCCACCACTGATCCTGGGAACTATCGACCTATTAGCCTGACGAGCCTGGTCTGCAAGGCCATGGAACGTATCAACATGGAACTCATAAACAAAGACATTGGTAACCTCCAAACTCTGGACCCCACCCAGTTCGGGTTTGTGAAAGGCATATCATGCCTCCTGAACCTGATCGACTTCTTTGAGGTAGTCACCAAAGCCGTAGATGAGGGTACGGTGGTTCACACAGCCTATCTTGACCTTGCCAAGGCTTTCGACACCATCCACCATTCTGGAATTATAGCTAAACTCACTAAACTAGGTATAAATCCCTATGTCACAAGATGGGTTACCAACTTTCTCACTGACAGAAGCCACACCGTAAAAGTTGTAGACTCCAAATCTGACCTCAAAGCAGTGACAAGTGGAGTACCACAGGGTTCCATCCTGGAACCTCTCCTGTTTGGTATTTACTTCTCTGAAGCATAGGCTAACACAGAAGGCCTCGGGCTAACGCAGTTCGCAGATGACTGCAAACTAGGAGCCATAGTCAAGTCCCCAAATGATGTGGACATCCTACAGAAGGGCCTCGCTGAGGCAGATGCCTGGTGTCAACTGCCATGGCCTCAAGCTCAATGCCAAAAAGTGCAGTGTCATCCGCTTTGGTAAAACCTCTGTACCCATGAACTACCACATAGGCAGCAATCTACTTAACACCGAATGTGTGATAAGAGACCTTGGGACCCAGGTGGAAAGTAGTCTCTCCTTTGATAGTCACATCACTACAGTAATCAGGAAGTCCTTCTACGTGGCACACCTCATCATAAAAGGGTTCTCATCCAGGAAAAAAGAGGTCATTGTTCCCCTCTACTCAACACTCATTAGACCCATTATAGAGTACAACGCCCCTTTTGGAATGTAACTCACAAGACATCTGCAGCAGCTGGAAAGGTCACAGAAGTACCTCACAAAGAGGATTACTGGCCTCAAACAAATGCCCTACACTGACTGTCTCAAAAAACTCCAGCTTTAATCCATAGCATATCACCTACTCCGAGGTGATCTCTGCCTAACATATAAAGCTATGTCAAACCCAGATCTGTTGGGCATGCTATACCTAAAGAAATCCCAATCCCTCTGAGCTACACGCTCTAGGGACCTAAACCTTGTCACCACAATAAACAGGACATGCTGGAGGGATAGATTCCTGTCCCAGAGACTTCCCATACTCTGGAACAGGCTACCCATCTACGTCAAGCAAAGTTCTTCATTAGTACCCTTCAAGAAAAATCTTGATGAGTGGATGGGAAATAGGAAATACACCCCGGAGATCACGTCTGTGTCTCTGCTCGACAGTGGCACAGGAAAATAACTTTCTTGGGTGGTGTAAGCCAGGGAATCTTGTTGGCTAGGCTTACATAGGCCTTTGGGCCAATAGCCTAGTAACTACCTATGAACCAAAACAAAATCATAAGGTTCATCATCTTCTCCCTTTCCAGTGACATACATCACTCCTACATATTTAAAAGAAAATGGTTACCATTTACTAGAGGGTCTGGGTGTCTGGGGCCATATTTTGGTTGTCTGTTCTTCAGTTTGTATTTGAAAGTTGATATCCTACAATTCCATTGGAGTGGGTGGGGTTACATAATTACGTATGCAAACATTTTGTTAATCAGTGTACAGATTTGTACCTATTTTAATGGGCCTTTGTCCAGATTTTTGATGTTTCCAGGTTAAGAGGTATGGCCGAAGGGAGCCCAGAGTTGGGAGCCAGGCGTAATTTCACCTGGGGCTCGGCCGCGGAAGAGCGGTCTGGGGGTCTGCTTCCTTGACCTATCCCAGTCTCGGTGTTTGCACTTCTCCCTGTCCCCAGCCCTCCTGGCAGGAGGTTGAGTCCCAGAAGCCAGGGCTGAGGAAGCAGAAGAAGCTGAGGATGAAGCTCGGGCCGCAGCAGTGGGAGGAGGAAGGAGGCCCTTAAGGATCAGCTTATTCCTCCTGCCGATCAACGCATGGGAGTTGAACCCCATGCAGATCGAACAGGAGTAATCCAGGTGCAGGATCACTACACAGACTACACACAGAGTGCGGCCATCAGTGGGTGAAAGCTTATGGCCACACTCTGTGCACTTCTGGAACCCTGGCTTAGGTGTCTCAGCCAAAGTAGAGAAAGCAGAGGACCAAGAAACACTCTCACACACACACACCCGTAAAGTAGAAGGAGAGAGAAAATAGTGAACGGGATAAGTTTTTTTTTTTTTTGAAAGCTAAGGACCGATGCCTGAGTGCAAGGGTAGAGGAAGGCGAAAGGTTGGAAAGAAGATAGGAAAGGTCAAAAGGATACGATTAAATTACCAAAAAAACACTCACAAAAAGCCTGGAGCAACGTACCACGATGCTAGCGATGCTCATGGCAAACAACATCTGAGGGGGAGAGGGGAAAGAAAATCCCTTGTACAATTTGCAAAAGAAAGGCTGAAAAAAATCTTTGAGATTTCCTGGATCAGCTTGCACCTTTCTTCACATTTTTGATCACCTCTGCAGCACAGGGGTGAAACATTAAATCTCTATCCAAAGGAGAATTTAAAATCTCATTTTTAACATCATCTGGAAGGATCTGAGAATGCCAGTCATGCAGACCTCCATAAAACATTACCAGTGACCACAGCAATGGACGAAGTATCAACAGAGTCACACACACACACACACACACACACACACACACACACACACACACACACACACACACACACACACTGCAGACAATGACCTGTGCAAAAGAAGAAACTAAGCTAGCTATGTAAAGCAGATTTTCCCTCACAGGAAACTGCAGATAAAACATTCCTCATACTTTCACAATTTGTCACACCAAACTTCTGCACATAAATCCATCAATTCAAAATTCTGAAAACCAAAGTTGCAGAAGTAGACACTCTTTTTCCATACATATCAATAATTTTCCCATCCTTATCGGTGCTTAGTAGCAGTGGGATCAACTACGGCTATAACTGCTGGGTCAGGTTTGGGAATAGTGTACTAAAATTTAAAAAACTGAGGAATTTAATAGATCCTATCTGCCTTTTTAAGGGCAGCTGGCTGACTAAAAGGAAAACAGCAGTCAGTAACACACACACACACACACACACACACACACACACACACACACACACACACACACACACTCTGAAGTTGACAGGACAGGAGGAATGAGTGTAGTTGCTAGGAAACTCCTTCTGCAACAACGCAAGTTCTGAGGAATTGAGAAAACCTAGTGTTCTTACACTGAAAACACTGGCATGTTCTAACAATAATCTCAAATAAAAATAAACCTCCAGAGGCAGAATCAGAAAATGAGCTCTCCTCTGAGTCCAAATAAGAAATCTGAGAAAAAACAATCCGGAACCCATCTTCATCTTCCTGTTCCAATTCAGAATCTTGAATCTTTTCAGGAAAAGAGGAATCCCTTTCTTTTATCACAAACTATTTTACAAGAAAGATCAATAGCCTGAATTAAACCCTGAGACAGACTGTATAAAGAAATTTGAGGAGGAGTAGATACATACTTGCTCTTCTGTTTCTTTTTGACAGGAAAAATGAGGCCAACCATGTTACTATGGCAGCAGCTGCTTCCCCAGTGAGGGGCAATGTATTCTAGCACAACAGGGAAACCTTTCCTGTTTCCTCTTCAACGGTAGCTCTCCCTTACCCACTGAGGGGGCTCCAACAGCTGCAGAAGACGTGGCTAACCCTTGGTCCATAATGGCTGTAGGCACCATACCAGAGGGATTCAGGGTGAAAGACGAGTGGTCTGAGGCACAACAAAGTCACCCACCTGTGGTTAAGGCAAATTGCTAGCCTGATGTGGCAGTAAAGGCTGTTTGCTTAAATTTTTCTTTTTGTGGCTAGAAGGAGGACTTACTGTGGGACTGGTTGTCTGTTCTATGGTCAAGGCAAAAATGGTGCCTCTTTCCCAGGAGAGACAAGCGGCAAATGCCAGTAAAACTACCAGTTCACAAAAGTTACTTTTTTTTAACAGAAAAAAAAAACAGTAAAAGGCACTTCTGAACACTATGCCAGCTCCACCAAAGAAAATGAAACAGTTTGTCTACAGAAATATATTTTCAGTTAGTTAATACTATTTTTACACTAAAAGAAAAACATGAGTTTTCCATTTAAAAGTACATTACAGTCTTGAGACAGTCCATTAAAACACAACACTCCTAGCTTTAAAATAGCTTTCCTGAACAGAAAAGTAATAAAACACCAACAATTTTAGAAAACAGAAGGATTTTTCCCCAAAGAGAACCTATCTGCCCAGCAAAGGAAAGCATAAGCTGACCATTGATCCTCAAAAACCTCAGAGGTGCATACTCTGCAGTGACAGTAAAGCTTCACACCCAAACTTGTCTTTGAGTCAGCTCAGCTTAAGCTGGATGACAGTTTGGTCATATGAAAGGTGCCCTGAAGCTTTGGAAGCTGGCCGGCTGTTATATCCTTGGAAGGCTATAACCCACACTGCTAAGGCTACTGCAGCTGTGATCAATATGATGAACATGAAATGTTCTTAGATTTACTGATTCTGACCATAAGGTTAATGGAAAAGTGTATCCTTTCTATAAAAAGGTATTTTATTTCATGAGTAGATTCTTTGAAATCCAGACACTTTGGCATGGTAGATTTTCTTAAAAAGGGCATTATATTTAATTTTTTCTCTAAGACAGTAATAATGTCATCAGCTGGCTGACCAAGTAGCAAATTCTATGTGACTACAGCATCAAGTAATTGGCATTTCTTTCCCTCAAAATATGACCTTGTTCTCAGCCAGGTATGTATTTTCCTAATCCCTAACGGCATGGCTGACCTGGAGAAAGCTTTTAATGCATCACAAGTGTATTTGAGGACAAGGACAATGATTTCATCTACATACCAATGCACTTTTCCAGCATGTCTTTATCATTCAGTTCTGAAGTTTTTGTACAGATTCTTGAATATGCCCCAGGATGGAGCTCTGACACACGATCATTGGGATATACAGTTTCCATGCGATTATGGATATGTTACTGGATGTATACATTTTAGTGCTTTACCTGCCTAGTAATTTCAAATCTCTATCAAAAAGTAAAGTGACAAGTGGTACTTTCTTTCCAGACTGTGCTACAGAGGATACAGACAGAGAGAAAGAGGGAGGAACAGAGAAGACAGAAGGTAGATGGATACGCCTCAAGATAATTATAGAGCTCTTTCCGTTGGTGTCTCTAGCATCTCTATGTTCATGCTGGTGTTTGGGTGGCTAGATACAAATTATCAGCAAAAAAGAGAAAGATTAGTCTATGTTGACTCTGACAAATGCATCATTTTATGTACCCTTTTTTTAGTAGACTGGCTCCCCTCATAGCCATGTAAATACTCTCCTATACAGATGACTGTCTCAATAAAGGAAATGTTTTCAGGGATAGCCAGAGGGCTGTGAGAAAGTATTCTTGCAGTTCAAGTCTGTGCACATGTGGAGACTCAAGCTAATCTAAGCAGATGTCCTTCTTTTCATCAAGGGAAAAGGAAAGGGACTTTACTGTTGTCTTTTATTCTCAAGACCTATGTTGCTACCTGAAAAAAAACAAAAACAAAATGTAGACATATGTCTTATATGTGTGTGTGTGTGGGAGGGGGGGAAGGGGGGTGTTAACATATATCCCTGCTGTTATGTAGCAGCTTCTTGCTTAAAATTAAAATACCAACAGACAAATGATTTATATGCAAAAACAGGAACACAAAACACAGATGGCACTATACGACACATCAATTCTTTGACACAGGCTATTTTAGGCTTATTCACTAGCAAACAGTATGGACTTCCCTTATCTTACTTTTTATTATCCTATTTATTGTCCCAAGCCTGCCAGCCATCATGCCCCTTAAATCTACTGAGCTCAACTCTCCATTACTGGGGCAAGCGTTGGTTGAAGAATGGTATCATCCAGTCACACATAGGGGATTTTGTTCCTGGCCCTAATCCCTTTCATGGGGGTTGATGTGTAAATTTCCTGATAAATTGGGACTGCTATGCCTTCTGTGTGAGCAAGAGTTTTCTACATATACTCTGTTAAGGTTGCCATGTGGATGCTGCTTAGGACAGTCAAGTGTTTGTCTCCAGCCCAAGTGCAGCATACTATGTACCTCTCTCTCTCTAGCAGGTGGTATCACTGAGCAGGCCAGAGCCCCCCACCACCAGAGCACACAAGTAGTTAGTCAATCTCGGGCCAAGCAAGTCACAGACAGAGCATTATCCCTTCATAGAGTTGACAATTGTCATCTATAATACTTGTAAAATGATTCCAGATGGCATTAGTTTATACTGATACTGCTGTGATAAGCTGCTGATAATGTTTTTTTTAATGAAGTTTGAAGGACCAGAATCATAGATTATTCTTTGAGTACTTTTAACATTGGTTTAGAGATTCTTGCTTTGGGACCCATTAAAATGAACATACATGCTACTGTTAAACTAATAGAAAAATTACATTTTTAAAATATTTCCACAAATGTAACTTTAGCTTTTTCCTTTTTCCCCTCTCTTCTATTTCTCCTGCTCTTTTTCTATCAGCAGCAAATTTTCTGTGTGAAACTTTTTCTAAATATTTTTTTTTTGCTTAGATCTTTTTTATTATTTTTTCTCGAGACCATATAAGCAACAAACATAAATTTAAAAAAGTCTGCTAAACAACGGTAAATATAACAACCAACAAATGTCAAAATACAACTGATACATAGTTTTAGCTACTAATAGAATAAAAAATCTAAACAATACCTAAACTATACAAAAGGTTCATCAACTCATTGTACATACAAGTGAAAAATTTCAAAGAAATGTATACTATATTCAATAATTCAGATTTTATACATCTACAATAAGCTCAAAGAGTACTTAATTTCTCCAAAGCAATGCTGCTTTGGCCAGAATTTGTAATTCATTATAAAACATTTTGCTTTCAAATAAATATTGCTAAAGTCTTTATTATAAAAGATAGTGGCTAGGTTAATAATTTCAGAACATAGGAATGATTTATGCTTTTCCATTTAATTTTTTAGTTATTCTATGTAGAAACTAAATGAAAGAAATCTGGACCTCATTACCGCATAAAGGAACTGAATCATTAAACACTATTGAGTGTTTAGATGCTTGAAATATACCTATTCAAAAAGATTAGGCAAATTACTGAAAATTCAAAAATTTGATAACATATCACGTTTATAAAATGTGTTTTCAACCAGCTTTAATCAACGTGGTATATCCATCCATCTATCCATCCACAATCTCTCTTCCCAATTTTTGTTGCATGTGGTGTTGGGGTGTCACTTAAACAGTAACAATCATCTAGAGCCAAGGGTCACACCACCAGGTGGACTGCTTGGTATATCTCCAACAAAAATTATTACTTCTGTTTATAACCTTACCAATCCTGTGCAAAGTGTAAAATGTAAAAGGTAAAAGTATCCATGCAAATATTTTCCAAACTAAAGAAATATGTGTTTTACTCTATTTGCATCAAGTAAATTCATATAATTCATTGTTTTAAATAAGTATTACTGTATTTGTATTGCTTTACTGGCTTCTTCTGTTTTGTATACTGTGGTATATTTTCATTACACTGTGTTTTAACTGTATTCTGCTTTCTGCTGCATATCTAAATTGGGAAATAGACCAGAGCTGTGGCTCTGTTGAGTCACACACAAATTAGAACAGGTTACTTATGGTTAATTACCTGTGAACCGAGGGAGGAGCTAGGAACTAAACCTTATATTTAAGGGGCAAAATAAAACATTTCAAAGTCTTACTGGAAAAGCTCACTCAGACTTTGCCACTGACTGCTGTGACAGAAAGGTTAGATTGCTTTTTTTTCTTTTTCAACTACGTTACTGCCCATTTTTATTTTGTATATTGTGGTGTATTTTCATTACACTATTTTAACTGTACTCTACTTTATATTTAAACTAGGAAAGACACCAACTAACTCTCCAGTTGCTTTCCCTTATGCTAATTTGCCACTCATTTCCCTTTCTCTCTTCTTTCATTGGCTATTGTCAGTAAGCAAAGAAAACCCATTGTTTTGTGAAGTTCCCCCCTCCCTTTGGCTATTTAAATTTACTGGGCCTCCCGCTATATATTCTATAGAACCAGAATACTAAGTGCCCTCCCCCAGCTAATCTATCTTGTTTTTTGAAAATTAATCTCTCTCCCCTAGATTGCTAAAGCTTGAGTAACCTCTCTTTCATATCTAACTACTTAGTTCACACTGCAGCTCTTAGGATATTAACCAATTTTTCCGTCTTACCTTTAAAAATCTGCAACATCTGGTCCAAGACCTCAAATCACTGGTGATCCTACATTCTGCCTACCAGTAGTCATCTTGGGATTAGTGCTTCTGTTTTGCTCCTGGTGAGAGAAGGAGCTTAGGGACATTATTTCCTGAAGACTGTTAATCACCAGAAAGCCTGACAACTGCTTCATAAGTACCACCCTGAAATTGGTGCTTCTAATTTGCTCCTTCCAAGAGAAAGAAGAGAAGACATTGATTCCTGACTTGGGCAGTAAGTGACAGTGTGGGACCTTCCTGACTGGTCTGGTTGCTATTCAAGGCATCTACTAGGAAAAGGCTACAACAAGCTTACAGACCCTTGCATCACTGAAACAAGACTGTTAATCAACAATGATCATGTGGCCTGCTTCTCACCTTGGGATTGGTCCTACTATTTTACTTCTGGTGAAAGAAAAAGCAAAGGGGCACTGTATCCCAGAAGTGTGAAGATGTGGTGAGACCAGTACAAGTAGTAGCCAGGTAGTACGCAATTAGGTGAATTCCCACTATTCATCATTCTTGATAAAGCTATATATTTTTTTCATTTCAGTAAGTACTGTCTAACCTAACTTCAGATTATCTCCCTAAATAATTCATCCATAAATCATCAAGTTCTGATTTAGTAGTTTATCACTTAAGTTTTTAGCGGAGTCCTGTACAGATGCAAGCACCCTTGAAATTGCACCAGTGCTTAGCTGTATAAAGGGCAACTAGTTTGCAGTGACACACACTGCCCCTAGAGCTGCAAACCAGATATGCCTGACTTTACTTTATATTCTCACAGCAAATAATCAATAAAAAAGGCATGTTGGCATGGATTTGAACTTTTCCACTAACTCTGTTACTAACTTGGTGGATATTATTATCCTGCGACAATGAAGAAATTGCCTAATGTTTACCAACACCAGCTAATTCTCAAACAAACTGATAAGTTATGTGAGAGATGTTTTTACACAATGTCACCAGCAGGAAAGTTCTCACATGCAAGCACTCTGTTATCACTCTTTGTTATCTGATATTTAATAGCCTAGAGGGATTCCTCTGTACTTTAAGTGCTAGCCACAAAGTTTGTGAAATCATTTTATGCTCAACTCTTGAGAGACTTGCTTGGCTACAAACATCTGCATTAGAAGCTGGAGCCAACTGAAACTTGCATTTTAATATTCTGTTAAGTACAAACTTGCAGATTTAAAAGTACTGTAGTTTCATTTTTTTCTGTTGTGTGTGTTTTACACTGTGGTCTGTGTCTCTCTGCAGTTAACTTTTTAACATTTTAATATTCTGTTAAGTACAAACTTGCAGTTTTAAAAGTACTGTTTTTTTTCATTTCTTCTCTTTCCTAATTGTGTGTTTCTGGCTGTGTGTCTGTTTGCTATACGTGAGGGTGGTGTTATCACTCTTTGTTATCTTATATTTAATAGCCTAGAGGGATTCCTCTGTACTTTAAGTGCTAGCCACAAAGTTTGTGAAATCATTTTATGCTCAACTCTTGAAAGACTTGCTTGGCTACAAACATCTGCATTAGAAGCTGGAGCTAAGTGAAACTTGCATTAAACTTGCAGATTTAAAAGTACTGTAGTTTCATTTTTTCTGTTGTGTGTGTTTTACAGTGTGGTCTGTGTCTCTCTGCAGTTCCCTGTTCTTGTGTTGGTGTTAGTGGCTCTGGAATTGCCCATCCCTCCTGTAAGTCTGTATTAAAACACTCCTCTTGGGTCCATTTCATTTGCTCACTTAACCGAGTACAGTGAGATCATATTCTGAGTCTAGTGTTCACTCTACTTATACAGAGAGTAGATTTGAGAAGGCAAAAAAAAAAAAAATGTGCTTTTACTGTATTTGTCTTTCCTCCTACTTTCTTTTGCTTTTCTTAAAAGTACTCACTTTTATTTATTCTGCTGCATTTATTACTGCTTGGTAGTAGCCTGATTAAACTGTAACTGTTATTCTAAGTCTTTTGGTTTAAGCACTTGGGCTTCATACAAGCTGTTTTACATTAAGAAGGTTTGCGGTCTGCACTGTTGTGGCAGGACAGGTAGCTTACATCCTTTTAAGCTGGGAATTGCTGATTGAAGGCCCAGTGTCTGCTATTCTAAAAGTGTATTAGTTCTGGCTTAAGCACTTGGGCTTCAGGCCAGTTATTCTACATTAAGAAGGTTTGTGGTCTGTACTCTTGTGGGAGGAGAGGCTGGATTCTGCCCCTCTGAGCTGGGAATATCTGGTCACAGGCTTATTGTGCCTGCTTATTCGAATTGTTTCTTTCTGAAATTGGTGCGGCTTGTTGCTGTAGCATAGACCAGATTCAGGCCTACTGAATCTAGCTTTGTTTGTATAACTTGAGCACTGATCCAGGCCATCTTTTTTGGAGAAGGTTCCCCTGCACCCAAGTAAGCAGGGGTGTGAAGTTAAAACTTATCTGTTTGAAGACTGCTGGAACAGGGCTCAGTTTTGAGCCTTTTTCTGGATAACTGGGTAACTTTTTTAAATCAGTTTGTTCGTTTTCTATTGTATTTTATTCATCTGCTTTTACTGTATTTGTGTTTCTTCCTACTTTATTACTAGGGGCATTGTCTGCAACTCTGATCTGCGATATGTAACAATAAGTATCCTTTTCTGTGCATTTAAAGTGTTTTTTGAGTGTATATGCTTTATTTTCTAAAAAAAAATATATATATATATATATATATATATATATATATATATATATATATATATATATATATATACATATATATATGCTTGTTTCCCACCTTTCTAAGCTAGTATAGTCCAGTTTTCAGGTTAGTGCTGAATTCAGGGCTGTTTTACAAATCTGTGTTTGCCCATACCTTACTTGGATAGAAGAAAGTTCTCTGTTCACCTGTGAGAGAGGGGAGCTTTGAGCAGCCTGTCTGTCCCAGGAGGAGTGGTTTCAGCCCAGAAATTAGTAGTTTATTGGCCATTTTGGGCTCATTTCTATCTCTTTCATTTCCCTGCTATAAATACCGTATTTGCCCGGTTTTGAGTGCCGGGCAGCACCGGTTAGCTAGGGTAAAACTATTCCCAGCTCCACAAAGTCTTCTCTTCAATTTTTTCCTTGGAACTAGACAAGCTTTCAACTTAAGCACTCAAGCCACTTTTTTTCTCAGCCTGGCACTTCCTCAAAACTTATAGCAAGCACTTATAAACCCTAGCACTAGACCCTCCTTTACAGTACAGAAGGACAAGGCTCTCTATTCGACCTTACCAGCCATCCAGTAAAACAGTTTACTGTACCTATCCAGGCATGTCCAAAGGGCAGTGTCAGGTGTACTCTCCAGTCCAAAAGGTGAATCTAGCCTTTTTGAGGCAATGTTACAACTGCCTCATGTACACAGACAACCACCTCCTCCTACCACCAAACACTAATACATGCGAGAGATGCAATTATATGGCCAAACTGGAGGCTAAGCTCTCTCAACCCAAGACTGGATCAGACAGTCAAGAGGAGAAGGGAAATACTTGCATCACACCACCAGTCTCACATAAACCCATTAAAGTAGCACTGGAAAAAAACACACATAAATAAATGAAAACCTACTCGGAGGCTCTAAATAAAAATCTGCAAAATGAACAGAGACCTCCAAAGCAAACATCCAAGCAATCTCCACCTCCCAACACAAACCATGAAACACATACTTCACAAAGCCAGTGTACCATGCAATCACAGTCCTTAAGGCAAAATAACATACCCAACATACTAGTAATAGGTGACTCTATAGTCAGGCACACTGACATCCCACTCACTAAACTGAATAAGGAGAAGATTACTGTTAGCTGCCTGTCAGGTGCCAGGATCCGCCACATAACACAAGCACTCAGGTCACTACAGAACAAGTACAAATATGACTCTGTCATTGTCCACGTTGGTGTGAATGACCTGAGCCGTACCTCTCTGGACTACATGAAAAGAGACATGGAAGAGCTCTCTGATCACGTAGCCCAGGCCGGTATGACCCTGACCCTGAGTAGCATCCTGCCCTCACCAAGTATGATACCACGGTATAAACAAAAAATTCTCAATTTCAACAATTGGCTAAGTTTCTGGTGTCATGCAAAGGGGATCTAGTGTCTGTCCGCCTGGGACGACATGCTTGACAAGCCACACTGCTTTGCTAGAGACGGCTTGCACCTGTCACCCTTAGGCTTTCGAATACTGGCCAAGGCTCTTGCCACCCCCATAGTGCCTTTTTTAGGCAAGGCTCAAAAGACAAACCCACCACCGTAAATAGCACAAGTAACAAAAAACTGAGGGTAATGCTACTCAATGCCAGAAGTCTGAACCTCAAAATGCACGCACTCGAGGCACTCCTCAGTATGGAGAAAATCTACATATGTGCAGTAACATAAACCTGGTTTAAGGCTCCAGAGAGCACCCCAGCACTAGCAGGCTACAACTCATACCATACATTTCGGCCACAGAACCCAAACCAAAATACAAAAGGCAGGGGCGTATCCATATTCATCAAGGACACCCACACCTCCAGGTTAGTGGTTAGATGCTTCAGAGATCATCCACGTGCAACTAACAATGGGCAAAACTGCAATTCAAATTGTAGCTTGCTACAGATCACCCACCATGTCCCAGGACCCCCATTCCACATTTCTGGAAACACTGGGAAACATAAAGGTCCTACCAAACACCCTAATATTGGGTGATTTCAATTACCCAAACATTAACTGGGAGAACTACTCAAGTACTAACTCCCTTGCCCAACATTTCCTAGAATTTATAAACTCAAATGCCCTGGTTCAACTGGTCAACACACCCACCAGAGGTGACAACATATTGGACCTGGTCATCACCAACATGGGTGACCGGTGTTCCACACCGGAGGTCAACCCCTCGCTGGTTAGATCTGACCATAAACAAATCACTTTGGATATCCACATTCCGCCCCCACCCCCGGACAAAAAAAACACTGTGAAAAACTTTTCAAAAGCAAACTTCACGTTACTTAAGACTGAGGTGGAAAGTTTTAAAGCCCCAATGCTGAAGGATGACACTGTCCAAGCTGCAAAATCCTTCACTAATGCATTCTACGGGCACCTGCAAGAATGCATGGATCATGCCATCCCAAGCAAAACCAAGACTTACTCCTCCAAGAAAAGGAACCAGTCTGGTGGACTCCTGCCATAAACAAGCTACACAATAAAAGGAGGAAACTAGTACAGAAAAGAGTAAAATCCCAAGAAGGGAAGACATCCCTGATCAGTATCAGCAAGAAACTTCGATCCCTCATAAAATCATCCAAGGCGAGCTTTGAAAGAAAAATTGTCAAGGACTCCAAAGATAACCACAAGGCATTCTTTAGCTATGTCAAGAATCTAAGTGGCAGTGCTCATATCTGCTCGGAGTTAGTGCAGAATGGCATAAAATACACTGAACCAACCAATATCACCAATATCCTGGCAGACAAGTTCAAAGCAAACTTCACCCCCAAGAGGGCCCATAACCATACCAGAAGAATGTAGAGTCCCTGAAATCACAGACACTCAGGTTAAAAACAGCCCTCCCCAAAGCCAAAAACACAGCATCAATGGGACCGGACGGTGTCCCAGGCTGCGTACTACACAAGCTCAAAAACGAACTAACCCCTCACCTAAAAACACGGTTCAAACTCAGCCTCTCCACAGACTATATACCCACAGAGTGGCGCACAGCAGTGGTTATTCTGCTTCACAAAGGTGGAGCCACAACAGACCCCTGGAACTATCGCCCTATAAACCTGACTAGCTTGGTCTGCAAGGCTATGGAGCGCATCATCATGGAACTCATTAACAGAGACATTGGGAACCTCCAAACACTGGACCCTACCCAGTTCAGCTTTGTTAAGGGCAGATCATGCCTCCTAAACCTGATGGACTTCTTTGAGACAGTTACAAAGGCTATAGAGGAGGGAAAAGTGGTACACACAGCCTACCTAGACCTCGCAAAGGCCTTCAACACCATTCCCCATTCTGGTATTATAGACAAGCTCACCAGCCTGATCATAAATCCCTACATCACAAGATGGGTTGCCAACTGGCTCATAGACAGAACCCACATGGTGAGAGTTGCGGGAGCTAGGTCCGACTCTAAATCAGTTACAAGTGGAGTTGCCCAGGTCTCAGTCCTAGGACCACTCCTTTTCAGCATATATTTCTCAGAGGTATAGGCAAGCACAGGAGGACTATGGCTGACCAAGTTTGCAGACGACTGCAAACTAGGGGCTATAACTGACTCTCCGGCTGACACAGACATCCTCCAAAAGGGTCTCACTGAGACAGATACCTGGTGTCAAAATCATGGCCTCAAGCTAAATGCCAAAAAGTGCATAGCCATCCTCTTTGGAAAAAACAAAATACCCACAAACTACCACATAGGTGGTAGTCCCCTAAATACGGAAGACGTGATAAGGGATCTGGGGACCCAAGTAGACAGCAACCTCACCTTTGATCATCACATTGCCAAAGTGGTTAGAAAATCCTTCTACGTGGCCCACCTAATCACAAAAGAGTTCGCATCCAGATCAAAAGAGGTCATCGTGCCCCTCTACTCATCACTCATCAGACCCATCATAGAGTACAAATTCTAAGGAATGATATCCCTGAACATAGTTGAGCCAAAGGCTGATCTTTCCCTCAAGACCAGACTCAGTTTGTAATGAGTAATAAAAGCATGAGGACTGGCCCAAGTTGTAGCCGCACATATGTCATCCATGGAAGTACTAGATAGAAACATTGAAGAAGTAGCTATGGACATAGCTGAATGGGCTCAAAGGTTTTGGTAAGGACAGACCCAACTTGTTGTAGACAAATGATTTACAGTCTGTCAGCTGGGTCTATATTACATTATCGGCTGATGAACAGAGCGAACGCTATTTCATCGAACTGATAATGTCGAAAGCCCTAAACAGCGAAGACATGGAACATCTTTTTTTCCCAGGGGAAAAAAACAGTGGGCCATGTCTTCTGGACTTTGCCATTTCCTCCATTATGGTGCGATCTCGGAGTTGGCATATTTAAGTAGGGGGTGTGGGGGGCTCAGCCCCCCACATTGGGTGGTGTGTGGGGCAAAGCCCCCCCACTCGTTTTGTGTTTTAAGTTTTTTGGGGGGTTTTTTGTTTTTTTTGGCGGCGCAGCAAATTTTTTCCCTGGGAAAAAATTTGCTGTTCCGTGTCTTCGCTGTTTAGGACTTTAGACATTATTGGTTCGATGAAAGAGCGTTTGCTCTTTTCATCAGTCGATAATGTAATATAAACGCTGTCAGCCATTTGGCTAAAGTTACCTTTGCAACTGATTTTCCCAATTTAGAATCTGCAAAGGAGACAAAATTGATTTGTCTTTCTAATTTCTTTTGTCCTAAGTAAAAACGTAATTGTCTGTGAACATCCAACAAGTACAACATATATTCACCTTTGTTTGCAAATTTGGAAAAGGAAACTGGCAGATTAGTGGACTGGTTGATGTTAGATTCTGACACCATCTTTGGAAGGAAAGAAGGACTGGTTTGAAATGTCACTCTATCCCTGTGAAAAATCAAATAGGGAGGTTTAGAAAATAATGCATGAAATTCTGAAATCTTTCTTGCTGAGGTGATGGCCATCAGAAAAATAGTTTTCCAAGTCAGAAACTTTAATTCACATTATGTTGCTGGTTCAAAGGGGGAATAAATCAAGGCCTGTAGTACTAACCATAAGTCCCAAGGGGGAGTTGGATCTTTATAAGGAGGTCTCAAAAGAAGGGCACCTCTCAAGAAGGCCTTGCAAAGTTTAGATGATTCCAGAGTGGAGTTCTCAAATCTAATGTGAAAATTAGATATGGCTGCTAATTGAACTCTAATTGTTGAAGAGCTAGCTCCTTTGTTGAAGACTGTAGCCAAAAATTCCAGAACTATTTGTACATGGGCTGAAAAGGTATCAATATGTTTCTGAAGTGCCCAAAAAAACAAACCTCTTATTTACTTCTGTAAAGTTTTCTTGTAAAAGCTTTATGGGAAGATAAGAGTATACGACAGACAGGGGACGATGGCATAGGTTGTCTGGCTGTTATGGCATAGGTTGTCTGGCTATTAACAGAAGTGGGGAAACCATGCTGTCTGCTTTAGGTTTGAGATATCTGGCTGAATCATGTCTGTCGGGTGAGACACTTCTGGAACTGGATCCAGAATGCAAGGAGGGTAAACTAGATAAATCCACAGGAAGGGGAACCAAATCTGTCGAGGTCAGCAAGGGGCAATGAGGATGACTTTGCACTTCAAACAGGATGCTTTCTGTAGAAATTTGGGATTAAGGGAATTGGGGAATAAGCACAGAGAAGATCAGGGGGCCTGTCATGTAGGACAGAGTCTTTTGGTGACTCTCCTGGTGGGGGGGGGGGGGGGGATTAGAGCAAATAACCTGCAGCACTTATAATTCAGGGAAGATGCAAATGGGTCATAGCACGGCTGGCCTCACTGATGAAAAATAATTTCCACCACTTCCTTGTTGAGAGACCACTCATGAGGTAGTAGAATGGACCTGCTCAATTTGTCTGCTATCACATTAGACTTCCCCGGAATGTGCGTTGCTATCAGAAAATGGTTGGATGAGATTGCCCATTGCCACACTCTTGAGGGCTTCTCCACATAATGGGTAAAATCTGGTTCCTCCTTGTTTATTAATGTACCGAACCAATGACATATTGTCTGTCTGAATCACAATAGTCCTGAAAGGGAGAGAGTCTTGGAAGGCCTGCAATGCTAAGAGCACTGCTTTCATTACCAGGACATTGATATGCGTGTTGGCATCTTTGGAGGACCATGTGCCTTGGAATGTTTTCCCAAGGAAGTGCCCCCCCACCCAATCTGGGATGCGTCCATGGTCACTATAGCCTTGGGCTGAGGGAAAATGAAAAGACAGCCTTGTAAAACCTGATCTGATCAAATCCACCACCAAAGGTATCGTATGCATTTATGAGTGATTCTTATTTGGGCAGATGTGCTAGTAAGGGACAGATAACATCTACTGAAGAATTCTCATGTAAAATCGTATTAGAGGAACTAGGACTACAGCCGTCCACATTGATCCCAGGGTTTGTAGAATCAATCAGGCTGAGATTGTGGTACTGTGAAATATTTTTCTGACCTGTAATCTCATTGTTTGTACTCTTGAGAGAGAAAAAGAAGCTGTCACTGAAATCATGTCGAAATTTGCCCCTATGAATTCCAATGTTTGAGATGGTTCTAACTAAAATTTGTTGTAATTTATGGTTATCCCCAGATGGGAGGAAGTCTGGAGTACCTGATCTTGTGCTCTTATTAGCAGATGCCTGGTCAGGACGGTAATGAGCCAGTCATCCAGGCATGGAAACACTCAGAATCCCTGCAGTCTGAAGTGAGCTGCAACCACTGCCACTATCTGATGAACACTCTGGGGGCTGTGGTGAGGCCAAAGAGCAGTGTTCTGAACTGGTAATGACTGGATCCTAGTCAGAAAGTACAGTTGTGTACACTTAGCATAAATGTAGATGTTTGAGTGTATTCACTGTTACAGTCCTCACATAGGGGTTATCCTGCTCCCGGTAGCCCTTAGTCGGCCCGAATACCAGAGTCCTTGGTATATGACGTTGGTTGCCATTGGTTATAAAACTGATGTCAGTACGTCAGGTATAAAGGGAGGCAGCCAATGCCATTTCCTCAGTTTTTCTTGCCTTAACTGTTAGGAGCCCCCAAAAGAAGGCTAACCCAGGAATGGTAGCACTCTGGACACGTCATACAAAAAATAAAAATCTATAGTCCGTGCCATAGGAAAAAAAGGGGAATGGTGGGTGGGAAACCAGGACTGCAACAGTGAATACACTCAAACATCTACATTTATGGTGAGTGTACACAACTGTACTATGTTCTTCGTGTTTCACTGTTGCAGTCCTCACATATGGGTTGATTCTCAAAGCCCAGTAAGAAGACAAAGGGGGTGGAAGGATCACAGATTAAGGGTTGGTAAGGAAGCCCTGCAAAACTGCAGAGGCAAAACCAGCTCTGGATTTAGAAAACAAAGGTAGATTGTAATGCTTTGTGAAAGTATGGACAGAAGACCAAGTAGCTGCTTCTAGAATGTCCTTAGTAGGCACACCTCTCAGAAAGGCTGCAGAGGTAGAGGCTGCTCTAGGAGAATGGGTCCAAATACCCTGAGGGGGAACCTTCCCATGCTGCAGGTAACAAAAGTGAATGCAATGAGCAATCCATTTGGAGATGGTTTGTTTTGAAATAGCTTTACCCTGAGCCCCAGGAGCAAAACTAACCAAATGATGTTCAGATTTTCGAAAGGATTTAGTCCTAAGTAAAATCTCAGCTGTCTATGCACATCAAGAGAGTGCAGAATCCTTTCCCCTTTATTTTGCTGATTGTTGAAAAATGTAGGCAGGTGAATAGACTGGTTAATGGTTAAACTAGAAACCACCTTAGGCATAAAGGAGGGGATTGGTTCTCAGAGAAACCCGATCTGAGTGAAAAATAATGAATGGTTCTACTGCCATTAAGGCTTGCAGCTCAGATACCCTTCTAGCTGAAGTAATAGCTAAAAGGAAAGCAGTCTTCCAGGATAGAAACTTCAAATCTGCAGAAGCAGCTGGTTCAAAGGGAGGCAGAGTAAGTTTTTCCAGGACAAAATTAAGATCCTGGAGTAGAAGCTCTTCTGGGAGGTCTAAGATTACTAGCTCCCCTCAGGAATTGCTTCATCAAGGGGTGAGAAAAAAATGGGTTGCTCAAAAGAACAATGAGCCGAAATTGCTGGAGCGTGAATTTTGATGAAAGAAAAGGAAAGTCCACCATTAAGCAATCCTGCTAGGTAGTCAAGAATGAGTGAAAGAGAAGGATGAGAAGAGTCTTCTCCTTTAGCTAGCATCCAAGTGCAAAATCTCTTCTATTTATCTGCATAGGATTTTCTTGTGCTAGGCCTCCTGGCCTCATGAAGAACTTCAACCACCTGTTGGGAAAGATTTAAAGTATTAGCCAGGCAGTTAAATGCAGAGTTTGAAGATGGGGATGAAGGAACTTACCCCCCTCCTTGAATGAACAATTCTGGTACCAGGGGAAGATGCCAAGGCTGAGCCTGGGAAAGGCTGCGAAGAAGTGGATACCAATGCTGCCTGGGCCAATCTGGAGCTATCAGAATAGCCTTTGGTTTTTCTTCCCTTATCTTTAGCAGCACTCTGGGAAGAAGAGGCAGAGGAGGGAATGCATAAACTGAGAGATGTGTCCATGGGAAGGACAATGCGTCCACCCTCCAAGCTTTGTTGTGAAACTGCCTGGTGCATAAGGTTGGAAGGAAATGACTGGTGTGAGAGGAGAAAAGATCCACTTGTGGGGTGCCCCAATGCTGAGCGATGAGATGGAAAATGTCCCTGTTCAGTTGCCACTCGTGAGGATCCAGAACATGCCTGCTCAAATGATCCGCCAAGGAGTTCAGCCTCCCTGGAAGATAATGGGCTATTAGATGTAAGCCCATGGATGCTGCTATTGACCACAGTCTCATGCTTTGTCTGCACAAGGGTGAGTCTCTCCTTGCTTGTTGATGTACCACATGACTGTGGTATTGTCTGTCCTGCTCAGCACAGTCCCAGGGTAGAGTAGGTCCTTGAAAGACAGCAAGGCCTGCTGCACTGCCATCAATTCTTTTAAGTTTATGTGCAGATGAATCTTCTGGGTGCTCCAAGTCCCCTGTATAACCCTGCCCTTCAGATGAGCCCCCCATGCAACATCTGAGACATCTGTGGTGAGAATCTGGCTGGCAGGCGGTGTGCAGAAAGGCAGACCCTTGTTCTGAGAACAGGCGGTCACCCATCAGAGGAATCCCATTTGTAGACAGGGAATCAGGGGAAGAATCAAGTCTATGTCCTGTGTGTGTTGACACCAAAGATTCTTGAGGTACCATTGAAGTTCTCTCATATGCAGCCTTGCATATGGGATCATCAAAATACATGAAGCCATGAACCCCAGTGCTTGCAGGAATTGCCTTGCATTGAGCTGGGTCATGCTTGCTAAGTTCATGAAGTAAGCAGAAAGATCTTCTTGCTTCTGTTGAAGGAGGAATACCATCTGGGTGGCTGTATTCAGTCTCGCTCCCAGGAAAACCATCTCCCTTGAAGAAACCATCTTTGACTTCTTTTCATTGAGAGTGTAACCCAAGGAGGTGAGAATGTTCTTCACGAAATCCAAATGCTTTTCTAGTTGTTCTGGGGAGTTTGCATGAATAAGACAGTCGTCCAGGTAAGGATAAATATGAATGTTTCTCTGCCTGCAGAAAGCAATGGCTGGAGCCAGGCACTTCGTAAAAACTCTAGGAGCAGTAGATAAGCCAAAGGGCAATGTAGAGAATTGAAAGTGTTGCTCCCCAGCCCTGAAGCAAAGGAACTGCCTGCAACTTTTCCTTATTGGGATGTGCAGATAAGCCTCCTTGAGATCCAAAGTTACCAGCCATGAATCCTTGCTCAGCATTGGTTGTAATTGTTGAAGGGTGAGCATCTTGAATTTGGGAATCACCAGAAAAGTGTTTAGAATGGATAGATCCAGAATTGGGTGCCAGGTGCCCCCTTTCTTGGGTACCAGAAAAAGCCTTGAATAAAAACCTAGGCCTGCCTGATTTGCAGGAACTGAGACTATAGCCCCCATAGTCAGTGGAGAAGAAATTTGAGTTCCTACCTCTGCCCTGAGAGTTCTGGGTATGTCTGGGTATCCTTGTAAAACAGGGAAAATGTGAAAGTAAAACTTGTAACCTTGGTTTACTATACTGAGAACCCATTTTTCGTCTGTGATGGTAGACCATACCTCTGAGAACCTGGCTAACTTTTCCCCCAAAGGAAACCCAGGGTCCGCAGAGGTAGGCACAAGAAGGCCAGAGTCAATGAGAATGTTTGCTTTGGGAAGCTGGCTTAGGACTCCCTGATTTAGCAAGAGAAAAATGCCATTGTTTAGCCCTTTGAGGGGCAGAAGCCTAGCCTCTGGAAGATCTGAAACCCCTAGGCCTAGAGCGACCCTGCTTGCCGGGATCAGGGAAGCACCAATTTTTGGAAGGATAATACCCACTAAACTGAGGAGGCTGAACCTGAAGGAAATCTTTTACAACTTGCATAGATTTTGCCTTATCCTCCAACTTCTTTAGTACCGCCTCAGCCTTATTACCAAAAAGATTGTCCTTGTGCAAAGGATCACCCAGCAATTTAGATTTAACTAGTTCAGACAGAGGCTGCTCCCTGAGCCAAGCATGCCTTCTAATTATGGAACCAGTGGCTGCTGCTCTGCAAAACCACAATGAAGTGAATGCTTATTAATTAAAGTGGCAGAATTCAGTTAAGTCTTGTAAATTTTTGTTCTCCATCATGGAAGGAATATCTCCAAGTTTAGCCTTAATAGCCTCCAAAGTATGCTGTTGATACTTAAGCATGTGAAAAAGACAATTCAGGGATTAATGGTAAGAGTTGCAGAGGTATAAACGTTTTTATCCCACCTGTCCAAGGCCCTAGATTACTTATCAGAAGGCACAGGGTTTTTAGCTATAGTAGCCTTAACACCCTTGAGGCCTTGAGAAATAATTTCTGGATCAGCAGAAGGGTTTTTAAAAAGGAATTGATGAGATTCAGGAACCCTGTAATACCTATCTGGTTTTCTGGGGGCAGGAGGGACAGAATTAGGAGTTAAAGAATTTCCCATGAAAACATCATCCACAACTTCCAAAACTGGAGGTATAGCCAGAGGCTTATGCTGTGGCAAATCCAAAAATTCCCTGATTCTTTTCTTAGACTGTGGAAAATTCTGACATTCCCATTTAAAATGCTCTCTAAAAGTATTCAAAGTATCCCCAAAAGAAAAATCTTCTGGAAGGGAGGCGGAAGGGATAGAGTCCTCAGCATCAGAATCCTCAAAGCCAGGAAAAAGTTGAGAATTTCCTTCTTCACCAGCAGACATACTGGAAATCTTAGAATCTGAGACAGAAAAAACATCAGGAGATAATTCCCTAGCCCTCTTTGAAGAGGGGGGTGGGGGGTGAGAGCCCCTAATCAGGGAATGAAGATCACCAGCCATCTTTACCAACTGGGACTGAGGTACAGGATGGGAGGCCGACGGCTGGAAGGTTTACTTGCAATCCAGAGGGACTCGGGAGGCCTAGCAACTACAGAAGTCTGAATTAAGGTAGTTGGTCTGGTTCTGGTCTCATGTTGAAAAGAAGAAGCGTCAGAAGCAAAGCGGCTCCGGACCCATCTGAGGTGGTGACAGGCGGTGGGTCTGAAGACAAAATAGCAGCCTGCGGCATGGAGGACTCCGTAAAGGTCTCGGCAGAGGCTTGAGGCTGAAAATCTGCAGACTACAGGGGCTGCGAAAGTGCCTCACTGACTACCGCTGTGCTGATGACCAATTTCACCAATGCGTCATAAGTAGATTTAATCCTAGGCCTGTCGCGGTCCTTGTCTTTGCGTTTCCTAGGTATATCCGAAGTCGGGAGACCAGAAGATGCCATACAGACAAACTCAGGCCAGACTCAGAAATGCTTATACAAAATCTTAGTTCTACAGCGTATGGTATGCGGGTTAAAGGAAGCACAGAGATCACAGTTAGGGACGTCGGGCTCAAGGCTAAAAAAAAATTATACAATATGAATGGAAATCACGATGCGGAATCTGTTTTCCACAGGCAAGACAGTTATTAACTTTATCTGACATTTGTTAAAGCAAGAAAAGAGGATCCCTAATGGGGTACTTATCTGAAGTCAACTTCAACTTGGTAGTCGGAAAGAGAAACGAAGGTAAATGGCCGACCGGCACTAGTACGAATTGCATCTGCTTTGGGCTCCGCTGCAAGAAAAACTGAGGAAATGGCATCAGCTGCCTCCCTTTATACCTGACGTACTGACATCAGTTTTACAACCGGCGGCGGCCGCTGTCATATACCAAGGACTCTGGTGGGCCGACTGAGGGCTACCGAGAGCCGGATAACCCCATATGCAAGGACTGCAACAGTGAAACATGAAGAACATGCTTGGATACCTTCTGGATTGTCTGTTCATTTGTATGTGATAGTACACATCCTGAAAGTCTATCAATCACATCCATTCATTCTTGCACAAAAAGGGCAGAATGGACTGAACCACGACCACCCTAAACTTTGTGTGTCGAACTGATTTGTTCAAGTTGCTGAGATCCAAAATCATTCTCCAGTCCCCTGTTTTTTTTGGCACTAAAAAGAATCTTAGTAAGTTCCGGATTCTATCTGGTCTTGTGGGACCTCCTGGATGACTCTTTTTTTTCTAGCAGCTTTTGTATTTCTAGTGTTGCTGCTTTCCTCAGATTGGGTGACACATTGAGAAATTTACATACAGATGGAGGAGGAAGGGAAATAATCATCTGCACCCATATATCTTTTGTTATGTCTAACCAGTCTCTCTGGTGCCGGGTCATGCGGCTCAATGGTACAAGTCCAAATTTCCAGATGCACTTGCTCGAAGCACTCCTCAAAATGGCGAACAATGACATTTGTGCTGTAATGGAGACCTGGTTTAAAGCAGCAGAAAGCACCCCTGCGCTACCAGGCTATAAATCATTTCACACCTTTTGGCCCCAGAACATGGACCGAAGCTCCAAATGCAGTGGTGTCTCCATATTCATAAAGGATATGCACACCTCCAGACTAGTATACCAACATAACGCATCTGAGATAATTCAGGTACAACTAACATTGGGTAAGACGGCGATTCACGTCGTAGCCTGCTATAGGTCCCCAACCATGTCTCCAGACTCTCACTCCACATTGCTAAGTACCCTGGGAACTATTAGGGTCCAACTCAACACTCTCATACTAGGTGACTTCAACTACCCCTCCATCAACTGGGAAAACTGCTCATGCACCAATACACTGGACCAATGCTTCCCGGAATTCAACAATTCCAATGCCTTGGACCAGCTCATTCTTACCCTCACTGGAGGAGGCAATATCCTTGACCTGGTTATTACTAACATGGGCAACTGTTGCTTGCACCAATAGTCAATTCCTCCCTGGTTAGATCTAGCCACAAATTAATCGCCATGGAAATCCACATCTTACCCACAACACCCCCCCCCCCCCCTGCAAAGGTAGCCACCATGAAAAACTTCTCCGACGCTGACTTTGGGCTCCTAAAAACAGAGGTGGCTAACTTAACGGAACCCATGTCAATGGAAAATAGATACATGACTGCCGAATCATACACCAATGCCCCGTATGAACACGTACATAAATGCAAGGAACTAGTCATACCCAACAGAACCAAGATGCTCTCCTCCAAAAAAAGGAAGCCAATCTGGTGGTCCCCTGCCATTAATAAACTCTACAAAAGAAGGAAGAAATTGTTGCAGAAAAAGGTGAAGTCCCAAGACTGGAAAAACTCCCTTATTAGCCTCAAAAAAAGTTGAGTTCCCTCATCAAAACCTCTAAAACCAGCTATGAAGGCAGAATTGCGGCAGACACTAAAAACGATCACAAAGCCTTGTATAGCTATATCAAGAATCTCCACGGCAATACCCATGTTTGCTCTGAGTTACTGCACAATGGTACCTCCTATACTGAGCCAACAGATATTGCCAACATACTGGGCAACAGATTCAGTGCCAACTTTACCCTCCCAAGGCACCAATCACAATACCAGAGGAATGTCAGGCACTCTGTATTACTGCAGCACAGGTTAAAGCTGCATTGTCCAAGGCCAAGAATACAGCTTCCATGGGACACAGCAATTCCCAGGATGTGTTCTACATGAACTACAAAGTGAACTGGCACCACATCTGTGGGCCCTGTTCAATCACAGCCTTATCTCAGGCTTTGTCCCTAAAAAATGGCGTACTGCTACAGTCATCCCTCTCCATAAAGGGGGAGCGACTACAGACCCTGGGAATTATCACCCCATTAGCCTGACGAGTCTGATATGTAAGCCTATGCAGCGCATCATCATGGACCTAATTAACAAGGATATAGGGAATCTCCAAACTCTAGATCCCACGCAATTTGTTTTTTGTGAAAGGTAGATCATACCAGCTTAACCTGGTTGACTTCTTTGAGTCAGTCACCAGAGCTGTGGATGAGGGCAAGGCAGTTCATACAGCCTACCTCGGATCTGGCCAAGACCTTTGATACCATTCCTCATTTGGGAATTATTGATAAACTCACCAAACAAGGCATCAACCCTTATATCACTAGGTGGGTTGCAAACTGGCTCACAGATAGAATCCACGGTGTGAAAGTAGCAGACTCCAAGTCAGACTGCCAACCAGTCGTGAGTGGAGTCCCACAGGGATCAGTCCTGGGTCCTCTACTGTTTGGCATCTACTTCTCAGAAGTCCAGGCCAACATGCAGGAACTCTAGCTGACCAAGTTTCCAGATGACTGCAAGCTGGGAGCCATTATTAACTCCCCAAGTGATGTAGACATCCTACAGGAAGGCCTCAGTGAGACCAATGCCTGGTGTCAAAACCATGGCCTTAAGCTTAATGCCAAAAAATGCTTCGTCATCCCCTTTGGGAAAAACTCAGTTCCTACTAATTACCACATAGATGGGAGCCCACTGAACACTGAAGCCATTATACGAGATCTGGGGACACAAGCAACCTCTCCTTCGACCACCACATTGTCACTGTGGTCAGAAAGTCCTTCTATGTGGCACATCTCATTACCAAGGGTTTTGCATCCAGGAAGAAAGAGGTCATCATCTCTCTCTACTTTTCCCTCATTAGGCCAATCATCGAGTATAATGCCCCATTTGGCATGTACCTCACTAGACACATGCAATAGCTGGAAAGGCCACAAAAGTACCTCACGAAGAGGACCCTAGGCCTTAAACACATGTCCTACACAGACTCCATCTATTCTCTGTCTCATATTGTTTACTAACAGGCAATCTCTGCTTGACTTACAAAGCCATGTCTGACCCAGCTCTGTTAGAAATGCTACATCTAAAGAAATCACAATCCCTCCACGCCACATGCTCCAGAGACCTCAACCTCATTACCACAATTAACAGAACATGCTGGAGGGACAGGTTCATAACCCAGAGACTGCCCATGCTCTGGAATAAACTTCCCATACATGTCAAGCACAGCACCTCACTGGCCCTCTTCAAGAGAAATCTTGATGAGTGGATGGGAAATAGAAAGTTCACCCCAGGGATCACTCCAGTGGCTCTACTTGATAGAAGCACTGGGAACTATCGTTGGATGGCATGATGCCAGGGCACTTCTATGGGCTAGGCTTGTGAAGGCTCCAGGGCCATTAGCCTAGTACACATCTATGAACCTATAATAGACCCCTGATTACCTCCAGAGGGGGACATTCTGGGCTCCTTTCAAGAGCACTGGTAGGGTCTGTCAAAGAAGGAATCTCTAGACCCTTGGTAATACGGGCCTCCTCTGCCATGTGGGATGCATCTTCCATTCAAGTTCCTCCCTCTGCCCCTGGGGGAGCTATCTCCACGTGGATCTTGGAAAGGACCCTGTGACTTTCTTAATCACATCTTTTGACCACCTCATTGATTCCTTCAAAAGGCTCTTTGAGGGGGTCGAAAAATATATGCCCGCTACAGAGAGGGTCTTCCCATCTTTTTCATACCTGGAGAGCATGTCCCTCACTTTTGGACCAAACAAAAAACTGCCATCAAAGGGTGCATTGATGAACGAGGACTTGAAATGCTCCACAAATTCACACAAACGCATTCTGGCATGACTCCTAATGGAAATGCCTGAACCCGCTCCCCTTGATGTAGTTTCAGCTGCATGAGAGATAAGTCTCATGGACAAGTTAGAAATGGATTGTAGGGTTGCCAACTGCGAGTCCAAAGAAGCCTGAGCTTCAGCAGTAGTGGTCCGAGAAAGGGATTTTGACAGTTCCTTTATCAAGTCCCTCTGTAGTCTTGTAAGGTGTGCCAAGTAGTTCAGTGATATGAGGGCAAAGTTCAGTGAAGCATACACATGCTTCCCAAATCTATCCAAAGCCCAAGAATCCCTGTTAGGGGAATGGACAGAGGAACTCTGCTCTGCCACCGCCATGACCACAGACTCTACGAGCATTCCCTTTCTCCAAAATTCCCTTCCTACAGGTGGTGCCAGATTCGGATCCGGTCTTTTGGGAACTGACTCAACTGTGTCTGGTTCCCTCCACACCTACCTTGATGTAGTTTCAGCTGCATGAGAGATAAGCCTCATGGACAAGTTAGAAATGGATTGTAGGGTTGCCAACTGTGAGGCCAAAGAAGCCTGAGCTTCAGCAATAGTGGTCCCAGAAAGGGATTTTGACAGTTCCTTTATCAAGTCCCTCTGTAGTCTTGTAAAGTGTGCCAAGTAGTTCAGTGATATGAGGGCAAAGTTCACTGAAGCATACACATGCTTCCCAAATCTGTCCAAAGGCCAAGACCCCCTAGTAGGGGGATGGACAGAGGAACTCTGCTTTGCCACCGCCATGACCATAGACTCTACAGGCATTCCCTTTCTCCAAAATTCCCTTCCTACAGGTGGTGCCAGATTTCAATACGTTCTTTTGGGAACGGACTCAACTGTGTCGAGTTCCTTCCACACCCACCTAGAGATCAAGTTAATAAACACATTGGCAAGCAGAATTACCCAGGAGATAGAAGGGCCAGACCCAAAGGCCTCCAGGAATACCAGTTCCTTCAGGGAAGGGTTATCGGCAGACCAATCACCTCTGTGCTTAAGAATCTATAATCTACAGGATGTCTCCGAATGACACGTCTTCAGGAGGTGACCTCAGGGATTCTTCACCTTCATGAAAATCAGTAACTTCGGTGACAGACTCCTAGGGGAGTCCAAGTTCTTCCTCTTCCACTTACTCGTCCTAAGGACCTTTTTGGTGGGATGCTCCAGACAGGTGTTGGAAGAAACAGAAATACACTGCTAGGTAACCTGGAGACTTTGGGCTGGCAGCCCCTGTGGGGTACAATGATGGGGCTCAAGGTGCAGAAACACATGGGATCCAGAGGGAAGATCTGAGGGGGTAAGATCTGTCAATCCGGTGGAAGCAGAGAAAATTCTCTCCACCAACTCAAGGGCTGACCGCTCCAGACAGAAGGAAGCTAACGGAGCCAAGAAGTCAAGCTTCCGTTAAATCTCACACACACACACACACACACACACACACACACACACACACACACACACACACAGGGACGCCTTGGCTCCAAGAGTCATCTGGATCCAAAACCGTTGGAGCCAGTGCACTCAGAAGCAAACTTGGAGCCAACAATACTGACATCTTCAGAACTGATCTGGAAGGTCCTGGCAGACTGAGATCCAAAGGCTCCAAAAAGAAAGGTCATATCTGAGAAGGAGTCGATATAGGTGGAGTAGTGCAAACCCAGGCTTCCTGCCCCAAAGGGGTAGGAACAGGGAGAATTCCCATCTGTATCCGCACCAAGGGAAATTTCCTCATCATTCTGTCCACTTCAGCTTCTGTCAGACTTCTGGAAGAAAGAGAAGAAGCAACCGATGAGGACCTAATGTGCAGGCAGGATTCTGGGAATGGTGAAAGTACTCTGCAAAGTATTGGGTCTATTGATGGAGAGTACCTGATTCTCAGTAAAAACTTCAGATCCAGAGAGCTAGGATCCAAGATGGCTTTTGTCGGCTCGAACACCGTCTGAGCAGGAGCAGTCTTCAGATCCAAATTAGGCTTTATCTGTGATGACTCCGGGTTAGGATCTGACAATGGAGTTGTGGACCCCAATGGCCTTGAAGACTTAGAAGAAGGCTCCTTTGACTTGGGTTAGCAGGGGTTCAGCCTTGGAGAAGAATAGTCATTTTCTGGCTCCGCCAAGTCTGCTCTTCAATTTTTCCCTTAGAACTGTTGTACTTACAATCTAAACAGCCTATACTCTATCTGAAAAGCTCAGCACTTGCTCCTAAAGCATTTTGTATACAGGTAAAGCACTCTTAAACAAACGAAAGTACTTCATTCACCTAAATTCTGTTGAGTACCCATTTCCCTATAGGTCCTTTCTGACTCAGTTACACAGCAATCTTTTTCACTATTTCTAGCATGTCGAAGGGTCAGTTGCTGGCGTCCTCTCCTGTTCAGCTGGTGAATCTGGGAATCTTGAGGCAATGTTACAATTGCCTCATGTACACAGACAACCCTCTCCTCCTCCCAACAAATACAAATATATGCGAGAGATGCAACTATATAGCCAAACTGGAGGCTGAGCTCTCTCAATTCAGTACTGGCAAGACCAGTCAGGAGGAGAAGGTAACCACGCACACCACAAACCCAGTCTCACATAGAACTATCACAACTGCAAACCAAACACATAAACACACAAAAACATACTCGGAGGCGCTGATTAAAAATCTACCAAAACAACAGAGGCCTCCAAAGCAGACACCCAAGCAACCACCACCTCAAGACATAGCACATGCAACACATAGTTCACAAAGCCAGTGTGCTAAACAGTCACAGCCCTTAAGGCCAAACAACATGCCAGACACTCTTGTAAAAGGTGACTCCATAGTCAGGCACACTGACGTCCCGCTCACCAGGCTGAACAAGGAGAGGGTCACAGTAAGCTGCCTGTCGGGAGCTAGAATCCGCCACATAACACAAGCACTCAGGTCACTCCACAGCAAGTACAAATATGACTCAGTCATTGTACATGCCAGTGTGAACGACCTGAGACGTACCTCCCTGGACTACATGAAAAGAGACATAGAGGAGCTCTCTGATTATGTAGCCCAGGCTGGTATGACCCTGACCCTGAGCAGCATCTTACCCTCACCAAGAATGATGCCACAGTACAAAGACAAAATGATCAGTTTTAACAATTGGCTTAATTACTGGTGTCATTCTAAGGGGATCCACTGTCTGTCTGCTTGGGATGACATGCTTGACAAGCCACGCTGCTTCGCAAGGGATGGCTTGCACCTGTCACCCCTGGGCCTCTGGATATTGGCCAAGGCTCTTGCCACCCCCATAGTGCCTTTTTTAGGCAAGGCTCAAATGACAAACCTACCTCCCTAGAAAACACAAGTGGAAAAAACTAAGGGTAATGCTGCTCAATGCCAGAAGTCTAAACCTCAAGATGCACGCCCTCGAAGCCCTCCTCAGTATGGAGAACATCGATGTCTGTGCAGTGACTGAAACCTGGTTCAAGGCTCCTGAGAGCACCCCAGCACTATCAGGTTTTACCTCATATCATGCTTTCCGGCCCCAAAACTTGGACCGAACCACAAAAGGAGGGGGAGTATCAATTTTCATCAAAGATACCACACCTCCAGGTTAGTGGCAACGCACGAAGTATCGGAGACTATCCAGGTGCAACTAACCATAGGCAAAACTGCCTTACAGTTTGTAGCATGCTACAGACCACCCTCTCAAACTCAGGAACCCCACACAGCCTTCCTGAAGACACTGGAGAGTATGAATGTCTCTCCAAATAACATCATTTTGGGAGACTTCAACTACCCAAACATAGACTGGGAACATTACTCAAGCACCAACACCCTAGCCCAAAGGTTCCTAGAATTCATAAACTCAAATGCAATGGAACAACTAGTCACCATTCCCACAAGAGGAGACAATATACTAGACCTGATCATCACAAACATGGGGACAAAATGCTCCACACCGGAAGTACATCCCTCTTTGGTAAGATCAGACCATAAATTAATCTCACTGAAAATCCACATCCCGCCCCCACCCCCTGCACAAAAGACCACAGTGAAGAACTTCTCAAAAGCAAACTTCACACTTCTTAAGACTGAAGTGGTATCTTTCTAGGCCCCTGGGCCAGTGGAAACCACAACCCACACTGCTGAATCCTTTGCAAATGCCTTCTATGGGCACCTTCAAGAATGCATGGATCATGCAATCCCAAATAAAACCAAGACCCATTCCCCAGAGGCGCCCGGTCTGGTGGACCCCAGCCATAAACAAACTTTACAACAGGAGGAGGAAGCTGCTACATGACAGAGCAAAATCCCTAAAAGGGAAGGCATCTCTGATCAGTACTAGCAAAAAACTACGATCACTCATAAAATCATCCAAGGCCAACTTTGAGAGAAAAATCGCAAAAGACACAAAAGACAATCACAAGGCCTTCTTTAGCTATGTTAGAAACCTGGGTGGAAACTCCCAGATATGCTCAGAGTTAGTCCAAAATGACACAAAATACACTGAACCCACTGACATTGCCAACATTCTGGCAGACAGGTTCAGTGCAAATTTCTCCTCCACCTCCCCCCCAAAAGGAGAAATAACTATCCCAGCAGAGTGTAGCCTCCCTAACATCTCAGATGCCCAGGTGAGAGCCGACCTCTCTAAAGCTAAAAACACAGCATCAATGGGACCGGATGGTGTCCCGGGCTGTGTGCTACATGAACTCCAAGAGGAACTAAACCCACACATAAGGCTGCTGTTTAATCTTAGCCTTACAACAGGATACGTACCCAAAGAGTGGCGTACGGCAACAGTGGTCCCACTTCACAAAGGCGGTGCTTCTACGGACCCTGGAAATTACCGCCCCATAAGCTTGACGAGCCTGTTCTGCAAAGCTATGGAGAGGATCATTATGGAACTCATAAACAAAGACATTGGGAACCTACAGACATTGGATCCTACCCAATTTGGCTTTGTCAAGGGAAGATCCTGCCTTTTGAACTTGGTCGACTTTTTTTTGAAACAGTCACTAAGGCCATTGATGAGGGTAAGGCAGTTCACACAGCCTACCTTGACCTTGCAAAAGCCTTTGACACAATACCCCACTCGGGCATCATAGACAAACTCACCAGCTTAAATGTTAACCCATATGTCACAAGATGGGTTGCAAACTGGCTCAAGGACAGAGTTGCTGGAGCTATGTCAGACACTAAGCCAGTCACAAGCGGTGTCCCACAGGGCTCAGTCCTGGGACCCCTCTTGTTCGGCATTTATTTTTCTGAGGTACAGGCAAACATAGGAGGATTGTGGCTGACAAAGTTCGCAGATGACTGCAAACTGGGCGCCATAACTGATACTCCAGCGGACACAAACATCCTTCAGAGAGGCCTCATAGAAACGGATAATTGGTGCCAGAGCCACGGCCTTAAGCTGAACGCCAAAAAATGTATAGTCATACCCTTTGGGAAAAACAAGGTACCGACAAATTACCACATAGGCGGTAATCCATTAAGTACGGAAGAGGTAATCAGGGACCTAGGGACCCAGGTTGACAGTAACCTCTCATTTGACACTCACATTGCCAAAGTGGTTAGGAAGACCTTCTATATTACCCACCTTATCATGAAGGGTTTCACATCTAGATCAAGAGAGGTCATTGTGCCCCTGTACTCTTCTCTTATCAGGCCAATGATTGAGTACAATGCCCCATTTGGGATGTATCTCACCCGACACCTGCAGCAGTTGGAAAGACCCCAAAAGTTCCTCACCAAGAGGATAAAGGGTCTTAAACATATGTCATATGCTGCCCGACTGAAAACACTCCAGCTCTATTCAGTCACATACCGCCTACTCAGAGGTGATCTGTGCCTGACGTACAAGGCCATGTCCAATCCTGAATTAATGGACATGCTCCACCTCAGAAAATCCAAATCCATCAGAGCCACGAGAACAAGTGACTTAAACCTCAACGCAGAAATAAATAGAATGTGCTGGAGGGACAGATTCATAACCCAGAGGCTCCCTACACTCTGGAACAGAATCCCAGTCCATGTTAGGCAGAGCCCCTCACTGACTTTATTCAAGAGAAATCTCGACGAGTGGATGGGAGATCGTAGGTTTACCCCGGGGGTCATCTCTGTGTCACTACTAGACAGAGGCATAGTAAACTAAACCCTAAAAGGGCGTAGTATTCTCATCCTAAGGGGTGGTGTAAGCCACATACACTCTGGCTAGGCTTATAAATGCCCTAGGGCAGATAGCCTAGTACGAACCTATGAACCTATGAACCTAAAAGGATGACGGCAGCAATCCTTTCAAAATTAACTTATTTTTCCTATCCGCAATAGCTCACAGATTAAAGGCCTTACAGATGGAAAAGTCTTCCTGAAGATGGTCTGGGCCCGTACAATATATGCACAATGCATGTGCATTAGAAATGGACAACTTGTGCCCACATTTCTGGCACTTCTAAAAGCCAGAAGGATCTTTCTCAGGCATTTTTACACTAAACAGAAAGAAATATAAGGAAGCTTTTTTTTCCCCTTAATTAGTAGAAACAGAAAAAAGGGAAAAGGGATTACCAGAGATGGTAAGAAGATCTACACTAAGAAGTATAAGAGGAAAAAGGGGAATTTACCAACAATGGTAATAAAGGTACACTAGAACAATGTAAAAAGGCAGGATTTAGTAAAAGAAGTGTTGTATTAACTGGAAAAGTCAAAATAAACTTATCTGTTTACAAAAACTGCTCGAGAGCTTAAGCCAACCGCGTCTAAACATAGAAGCAGCAACCGAGATCTGAGGTATGTTAAGGGTTGGTGCATTACAGGTAATGGAGGAGCTTGAGAGTTTTTTGGTGGCCATGAGCTATAACAACAGCCAAGATTCAGACCCACCTGTTGAGGAATGAATGAAAATTGACAACATCAGATCTGATTTTCCACACTGTCTAGCAAGGGCATCCCTATAGCTGTAGAGGACATGGCCATCCCCTGGTTTTTGTTAACTGAAAAGGTCACACCAAGAGGACTGGGGAAAAAAATCATTGGCCTGAGGAACCACCAGCAACTGAGACATAAAATCAGCTGGCCTAACATCCAAAAACTTCTTTACAACTTTCTTCTTTTGCGAGCAGGAGAAGATACTACAGTGAACACAGGCCATTGCTTCATACATAAGTCAAGGAAAAGACACTGAAAGTGAGAAGTGAAGCCTCAACAAGTCAGTAAAGTAGAAAGCAAGTGGTTCTGATGTAAATAAACCAATAACAGTCCATCGCAAGCACAGGATCCTATTCCAAACACACAAAACTTTCAAAAGTAAGAAAGACTTTAGTGAAAAATAATGATAGTCCCAAAACGTTCCATCTCCTAGCTAAATCATACCTTTTGCAGCAAATACACCAGTTTTCCTCATAAAATAATAGACAATGGAAGGTTTTCCACAACAGGGATTTATCTGCCCAGCCCTTCACAGATCACTATCTGATAGCTTCACTTGATCCACCAAAGCAGCACTCTCCTCAGCAGCAAAGTTCTGAAGCTTTTCACACTCCAATTGTCTTTTAATTGAGCTCTGCTCAAGCTCCTGACAGTTGCAGCATGTTGAAGGTTCCCTTAGTTTTGGGATGCTAACCTGATATAGTGGAGTAGGGCACATATAGCTTAAGCTACTGCAAACAGTGGTCTATGTTTGAATATCTGAATACTCCTACATGACTAAAACACAGTTAATGACAGTCTTAAGACTATTCCACCTTGTATAATTCATAAAGAATTACTACTCCATGATGCATAATTCATCTTGACTGATTACCAAAGTATAGTTTCTATGGGTGTATCATTATGACAGAAGTATCTAAAAAAGAGGTCAGCCATCTTCCATAATAACTCAAAAAGACTTTTTACATAAACTGGAGCAATAAATACAACATAAAAAACTCAAATTGCACATAACAGTGAACACAGTATTAATGACATTAATATACCCAGATAGCATCAAAATAGAAGGCTTAACATTGCTTCCCCCAAAGCCATCAAGAACAAGATGACAGAGGCAGCCAGTTCCTATGGAACCCTTCAATTAGAAATTTCAACTTACTTGATCCCTGCTGATTTCGCCTGCAAAGCACTACTCCAGAAGTCATTCACATTTTCAGGATCTGTAAAAGCCTGCAAGCAAGCACTGAAAGGAATCCTGGCACGCACTGGTTCTGGAGGTGGCTTTCTACCTACTTCTGCTTCCCTTCTCTTCATCTCAAAGGCCATCAGTTCATCTGCGAATAGTGGTTACATACAACACAACATTAGAAATGATTATGTTTCAAGACCCCCCCCCCCAAAAAAAGCTTCATCAACCGTTTTCATTATTGTATCATGTGTGCTACTATATACTGCTGCATTTCTGTCAAACGTGCTATGAATGACATTTACCAGTGGATAAGCAACTTCCCGACCCCCATTTTTTTAGTAACTTGTTTCAATAAAATAAATACTACACAAGTAGAAAAGTGTCAGTAAACATTAATATAAATAACAGGTACACTACCTATCCATTCACAGTGCCCTTGAGTAAAAAAAAGACTGGAAACTTTGCAGCAAAGGTATATTTTAATTTATTTATTTTGCCACTCAAGTATACATTTTAGGAAACAACCTACAACTTCTATTTATGTTATTTAGAAACTGCTGAAACAGAAAATGAAATATATGCTTTGGAAATGAACTGGTTACTATCATGGCAGTGACATTCACTTAAGTGAAGTACAGCTCTAAAATGTAATATGACTAAAGAAACTAGACCCCCCCCCCCACACACACACACACACACACACACACACACACATACAACGTGAGCTCCTGCTGATTTTCAAACAGAAATGGTCAGGCTTTCCAGTCAGATAATTTTTCAGTTCTGTGAAATCCATAATATTTACGTGCAGCTAGCAAAGCCTATTAAAATGAAAAATAGCTTTTAGTTGCAAATAAAAAGCAGCTCCCCTTACATCTGTGCTTCCAATGGGAGGAAGGGAGGTTAAATCATACTAAAGAGACACGACTATGACAGGCAATTAAATGTAAGACATTGTATTATGAAGCCTTGCCTGTATAATTCAAGACTGCTGCCCAATCTGATGATGTGGACAGAATAGTTAGTTAGATAAGCACCTCGCAGTACCATACTCTGAATATTAAAGGATTACATATATCCATGTGTAGGAGTCATAGCCATCCCCTTTAGCAACCCCATGATGAACAGCCACCACCATATAAGCAAAAGTACAATTATTTAAGTTGTACTTACCCATATCAGTAGATGTTCCAATTCCTCATTGCTTAAGTAGCTTTTAGGCTACATGAGGTATGTCTGCTCAAGATACAACAACTGGCCAGATTCCAAAAGCTCTGGCTCCCCCCACACTTCCATTGTGACTGCTGATTCATCAGTCCTAAGGAAGGAAAAGCAGGTGTCAAGAGTGGAAAATCTTTATGATTTTCTTGCCCATAAGTTAAATAGTAGTATACTCCTCCTGAGGTAAACAAACAAAGTTGAAATAACCACCCAAATGTTTCCCACCATAAGTAGGGGGATGGGGGGGATGGCTACAGCAGTAGAGAGGAATTTCAGCATCTACTGTTAAGGGTTAAGTGCAACTTACACAACTGTACTATGTTCATTATTCCTTTAGGCTACATGGGTTGATCACCAAAGCCTATACAATATGGGAGGAGGAAGGCTATAGATCCAGGAGCCCCTGGAGATTGGTCCAAGCAAAGCCTGTCATGGAGCTAGAGGAAAAATCCAGTTTGTAATACTATGTAAGGGTATGCATAGAGGACCATGTAGCTGCCTCTAGAATGCTTCTAGAATCCACCCCATTCCAATATGCCACTGAAGAAGACAAGGTCCTCGTAGAGCGTGTCTTGATACAACCTGGAAATGGTTTACCGTGGTGGCTCAAACAAAGGTTAGTAGCCAAGTACATCCATCTGAAAATAGTCTGTTTTGACATGGGTTGTCCCATTTTAGTCCCGTCATATGAAATTAACAGCTGATCAGCATTCTTAAAAGGATTTGGTTCTGTTAAGATAGTACCCAAGCTACTTATGCATGTCCAAAGTATGTAGAATCCTTTCTCTTGGATTCTGAGGGTCAGAACAGAACATTGATAGATTGATTTCTTAACTCAAAGCAAACTCTGAAACAACCTTGGGCATGATGAGAGATTCGATCTTAATGACACCCTACCCCTATGAAGACCAGATAGGTTCACTCTGAGACCTTGAAACTCAGATACTCCTCTTGGAAATGCCAGAGCAATAAAAAGAATGGTTTCCATATAATGAACTTTACTTCTGCTTGAGGTGCAGGTTCAAATGGAGATGTGGTTAACTTTTCCAGCCAAAAGTTAAGATAACGGAAAAGAGCAACTTATTTGCATAGTTGTCACAGGTATAATACTCTTTTCAGAAAATGGCTCCATAGACAAGTTGAAATGGCCACAAGATGTACCTTGACAGAAGAGTATGAAAGGCCAGAGGCTAGTAGCTCATACAAATATTTAAGCACTGGTGATCCTGGGTAAGGATCCTGGATATTGGCTAGGAACTAACTAGAAAAATCTCTTCCACTTGACAATATAAGATTTTCTAATAGTAGGTTTTCTTGCCTCCTTTAGTACCTACTGCATGTTCTCTCAAAAGAGTTGTCTAAAATGCATTAGAAATGAATCAGCCAAGCAGTTAGTTGAAGATTTTATTTTTAGAGTGCGGTGTATCAAACTCCTCCTGTATAGTGTGAGTGGTCCAGTTTGTGGTACTTGCCTCCAGCCAATTTCATAAGAAGGGAGAACCAGTGTTGCTTGGGCCAAAAGAGGGTCACCACAATTAATTTTTGGACAGTCCTTCTGAATCTTCAGAATTACCTTGGATATCAGTGGAAAGGTTGGAATTGCATAAAGGAACATTCCCATCCAAGGGAATGAAAAAGCATCTGTTTTCCAGTCCTGTTTGCAAGGAGTCCTAAAGGAGAATCTGTTGAATTGTCTGTTTAGAAAGGAGGCAAGTAGATTTACTTGAGGTGCTCCCCACAAATGAATCAGTTCATGGAAGATCATTTCATTCAATTCTCATTCATGAAGTTCTACACTGTACTGGTCCTGCTCAGCTTGTCTGACACTATGTTTTGTTCTGACAGAATGTAAGATGCTCAGACAGTTAAAGAGTGCTGAACAGCTAACTCACAAACTATCATAGCCAGCCTCCCTAGTGGGTATAACCTTGTGCCCACTTGCTTGTAGATGTAACATATCACTGTGGTATTGTCTGTAATCACTTGGAAAGGTCCTAGGGAGCATAGACGTAGAGATTATAAAGCCAATAACCTTTTTATATTTATATGCTTATGTCTGAAAAATCCCACAGGCCTTGCACCTATTACCCCCATAGAAACTGTCCCCAAGCAGTTCTGTTTATATATATATATATATATATATATATATATATATATATAAAGCCTAAGATTGCTATTTGATATTCCACATGATGCAAGTGTTGGAGTCATGTGCCGTTTAGATAGCACTGATTTTTTCTCCTGTAACCTGGAGAGAAGAAACATCAGCATCATACATACCACGAACTTCATAATCCTTAGAAAGTCTCTGTTTGAAGTCTGAGACAGAGTTAAAACATTCAGGAAGGTACCACGATAAAAATCCTTCATTTTGCTGCAGTGTCTATAAAACATCTTAAAAAGACAATTCAGTGTGACAGGGTTAAGCAGGATTTCTGAATGTTTATCTGGAAACCCAGATTGGTTAAAAGAGATGAAACCCCTGTTAAGGACTCTTAACATCTGGGAAGTCTAAATAGTAAACCTTTTTAAGTAGTAGTAAACCTTTTTAAGAAAGTGGGCATTCAAAAGAGTTTACTGCGACCACAAACACACACACACACACACACACACACACACACTGTGCTTTGTTTCGGGTTTATATTACATACACGAAAAATCAAAATCACGAATGCTCAGAAGAGCGAAAACGCAGGTAATTGAAATCACTATTTTGGGGGGCAGTCCCCCACCCCCAAAAATATATTCCAACTCCAAAATCGCACTACAGTGAGGAAAGCACAAATTATCAGATCTTCACTGTACCGTGATCTCACAATATCGATTTCAATTACCTGCATTTCCGCTTATATGAGCGTTCAAAATTTAGATTTTTCATCGAATTGATAGGAACCCTTTGTTTCATCAAGATGCAGATGGTTGAAAATTTTCTTTCCTTCTACAGATGAGTGACCATCTGCATCTCATTTAGTTTTAGCAGGGTAATGGAATCCATACACTGCTAGTAATTTATATGTTGTGTGAGATTGTACACAGTGGGAAGAAGGAATTTCCCTTTTTTTCCACTGTGTGGGTGCAGGGGGGGCTTGTATCCCCACACAAACACACTTTTTGCATTTCTAATGTGTTATATGTACTATGTATATGTTTGTAAAACCTTTTTTTAAAGTATTTTCAATTTGCAGGGTTTACAATCTGATTTTAAAGTAAATGTATTTGCTATATTAAACAACTGAAATGACTATTCAAAATGTATATGTGTGTGTGTGTGTGTGTGTGTGCGTATGTATGTATAAATATATATATATATATATATATATATAATGTGTGTGTATATATATATATATATATATATATATATATATATATATATATATATATATGAGTTCCATTCAGAATGTTGAAATTCTGAAATCACGAATCTCATATGGTCGAGACCATGCAATCTAAGTTTCAGAATTTTAAAATTCTGAACGGAGATCTGCATACAGCGTGGAACAGGAGATTTCCCATTCCTTGCTGTAGTGCGATCTCGGAGTTTAAGTCGTTTTCGGAATTTCGATATTCCGAAACATCAATCATATTGTTTAGATCATATGAGATTCAATGTTTCGGAATTTCAAGATTCCAAAGTGAATCTATATGTATATATGTGTGCGTGTGTGTGTGTATACACACACGTATATATATATATATATATATATATATATATATATATATATATATGGGGTCTTTGTGTTTATGCTCACACACGTGGGTTCTAGATAATTGTCACTGTCAGGTTTTATTTTATTCATCTTCTACTTTGGTCCGCAAACAGTTTAATAACAGAGGGAAAATAATTTAGGGAGTTTCTAAGTTGTTTCAGGCCCCCTTAATAATCTCCCAGATCCTCTTTCACATCTAAGAAACAAAATAAGCAATCCCCACTTTCTCAGTCCAAGCAAAGAGAAAAAATGAGATAGCAGAAAGAGATTAACATGAAACAAGTATATTTTGCTAATAAGGTACAGTGTACAACTTCAGAATGACTATGCCAGCATTCTCTCCCACGGCATCCCCTACTGCCCCTAATTTTCATCAAAAACTGTCCCAACTGCTGACTCTGTACATTTCCCTTTAGGAATAGATTGTGACAGATTCATAGGTGTTGAAGGTGGTTCAAGAAGGATGAAGTTGGCACTGGATTCCAAAACCTACATTCAGGGGAATTCCTTCCAACCCCTTAAACAAACAGATTTTTTTCCTCAGGTTCTTCAACACTTGCTCACCCTAGAATTCATACAGCCAGTACAATTAAATCAAAGGGGCAAATGCATCTTTTCTAGAATGTTCCTTGTACCAAAGTAAGTAAGATTCTTCTTGGAGATGAATTCTAGGTCTTTACTCCTATATCTGTATGTTGACGTTCCAAAATTCAAGATGTTGTCTTCAGACTCTGTTGCCTCTCATTCCCTTGGGAAGCTTTTGGTAACATTGGACCTAAAAGATGCATACTATCACATTTTCATGGCCAAAGGTTTCAAGAAATTTCTCAAGAGTTTCTGTGACTGGGTCACGCAGTCAGTTCTCTGCATTATCTTGTAGGTTATCTACTGCTCAAGGGGTGTTTACAAAGTGTGTAACTCCACTTATAACTCATTGCAGATTGAATGACACTCATTTTTCCTTATAGGTTCATAGATTAGTACTAGGCTAACTGCCCTTGTGGGCCATTTTCAGCCTAGCCAATAGCCTCCATGTGAGAATCAAACCCTGCACCTTATGTCTATAAGGTAAAAACCTGAACCATTATGCCAACCAACCACCCCTCCCTGGGATGGTGGCCTAATAGTTAATGTGTTTGCCTTACAAACACAAGGTGCAGGGTTTGAGTCTCACAAGGGATAATTGGCTAGGCTTAAAATGACTCGCAAGAGCAGTTAGCCTAGTACTAACCTATGCGTATGTGTGTACTGTTTGCTTTTATCGGAAGCACTCTTTATCAAGAGCTGGGTTTTATGGAAGAAGGAACATCAAATGTTCATTTTCTACATGGGGATGTGCTTCTATTCAAGTGGGAGCTTCTTTGAATGTTAAAAGTTTTGGATATACTGAACATTTCATTATTAGAGGTGGGATTGTGTGTCTAAGTGTTTGCTGTTTAGGGCTAGAGTATGGGCAAGGAAAGGGAATAGATTTAGTGCTTTATATGTGTGCTGGTGTATACAAAATGTGTTTTAGTGTCTTGTTTTGTGAAATTGTTAGGGAAAAGGTTTTAGTAATGCAATGTATTGGGTTGAGGTCAGAGGCAGATGCAGGACAAGGTTAACAGACATTAGTAAAGCTAGGTAGGAGCAGTTCATTGCCTCCCCCTTGCACTACTCATGTGCTAACCTTAACCCTTCTCCTGCCCCTAGCCCCTAACCCTAACCATTACTGTGACATCCACTCTCTGGGCCAGTAATCAAAGAGCCTGAAATTTTACCACTGACACTGTAGTGGGACGTTCAATTGGAACAAAAATGGATACACCCAGTATTTCCAGATGCAGGTCTCTGCATCAAGCACAATTTCCTTTAAGAGCACACAGGCAACAAACACAGCCTGGGGTCTGGGTTTCTCTCTCTGTTTCTCCCCAGATCCCCATTAAGGCTCCCCACTGGCACAGCTGTAGAATTAAGTCCTCAGCAGAGTTTCCAATCCATGTCCTCCACCACTCTCTCTGTGAAACCAGTGCTTCGTGTCCCTGCTCTAAGTAGAACACACAAACACACACACTTTCAGATTTGATTTTCACACACATACACACACATACACCTTGCAAAGGCTGGCACAGATTAACCAGCTAGGCCCCCTTCTGCCCAGACTATAAGGTAGTTACCCTGCTATCAGACAACCAAAAGTCAGCTACTCCAAGGCTCCTACAAGGGTACCAAATTATACTGAGTGAAATTAACATAATGCAAACGGTAATGTTGACCAGTCAGGCTGATACAAGTATTCTCAAAGCTTAAAATATTCTCTAAAGGACCAACCACAATGAAAAGTTTAAATATATTTAATAAGAAATAATAAAAGAACATAAAAATACTAAATATCTATTTATAATAAACACCAGAGCTTCAACCGCAGGAAATATTAAATAACACAAATAAATAGATCCGCACAGTGACAGAAAAACAGTACTTAACTAATCTCATTATATTTTCCTGACTAATCTAAAGAGTAACTATTCCCTGGTCACTTACTAGGCAAGGCAAGATGAAATAGGTGAGTGATCCTTTGATGTCAGGTTCCAAAAACAGACTGCCATGAGACTTCAGTCTCTCCTAATAATAAAATATAATTTTTTCCCAGACTACAGAATGACATCACATACATCTGGTTATCTGACTTCTAGTTCCTATGCAAACCCACCCCCCCTTGACTAGAAGCTGTCAAGATTTTGAATATAGGTGTCAATAATACACAGACAGCCTTGCTAAGATCTGCTGCAGCTCCTGGAAGTCATAAAACCATAAACACTTCCATTCTTCCTACAGGAGCTAATAAACCATAATTCTTAACAGACATTGCATCTCTGGCTTCATTCAAAACTGTGAAATAACATCTTTATGGCCTAGGCCCAGTAATTTAATTTCTTACTGTTTTTAGAGTTTGGCATTAACCGCTTCTCTTCCAGTATCCTACATTTAAACAGTTACAATCTTCTTCTTCTGTTGGCTTTTCCCAGTTAGGGGATCGCCACAGCGGATCATCCGTCTGCTCATGATTAGCAGTGGAGTTTTTCTGTGTCGAGTTGCCAGCCCGGTGCCCAACCTTCCACAGAAGGCACACATATGCACGCACTCGCACCTAGGGCCAATTCAGAGTGTCCAATCCACTTACAGCACATCTTTGGGATGTGGGAGGAAACTGGAGCACACAGAAGAAACCCATGCGACCACAGGGAGGACATGCAGACTCCGCACAGAAGGCACGCCAGCTGAGAATCTAACCGGAAAGCCTCTTGCTGTGAGGTGGCATCGTTAATAGCTGCACCACCGTGGCCAGCCCACATTTAAACAGTTACAATAATCCATGTATATTTCTTTTCTGTCCAGTACGGGACACTTTTGATACATTTTTAACACAAGCAACTTTACAAATATATTTTTCAACCCAAGCATCTGTACGAATCAGTTTGATATACAAATGACATACAATCCTTTAAAAAATTTCAGCTAGTGTGCCAGCATGTGTTATACATCCATTGCCCTACTTCTCCTGGCACAGCTGGCAATACCTCACATTGTTCACATCGTCACAATTACAATAAGAAAAAAACTTTCTCTCAGAGCACCACCATTCAGATAAAATGCATCTGAAGACACTGTTTAGTACATTAAAAAAAACTTATTGTAAAAAGAAACTGTATTACTTTTGTGATCACTGTAATTTTGGCCATTTTTCATTCATAGGTACTGTCACCCATGCAGAAACTGATATAATGTGCATCGATGCTTCTGTACATTGACAGCTCACATCCTATTCATTCATTATTCGCTTTTTTAGGCAATGCTAGCCTGATAAGCTTGCCAACATAACAAAACAAGCAAAGGAAATATGAAGGTAAACAAGAACCTCCACACCCTACAAACCCTTCTCACCCTGAAGGACAATGACATCTGCTTAGTATCTGAGACTGTACAGGAGGGGGAAAAAGCTGGAGGTGTCTCAATTTTTATCCATGATGCAACAGTAACTGTTCATGTCCAAATAACCATTAGAAAGGTCCTGTACCATACAATAGCTAGCTATAGATCTCCCTCTATGATGCAAGAAATCCACACCACCTATTTACAGGAACTTGAATCACTTTGTATTAAACCCAATACTGTTTTCCTAGCTGATCTAAATTATCCAGCTATAGCCTGGGAAACCTGCACACACCTAGTGCACAATCACAGACATTACTGGACTTTGTCAATACAAATGCCTTGGAACAATCAGTCAGATTACTCACTATGAGGAATAACATCTTGGATCTCATCCTTACTAACATGTGGGTATCTTGCACCACTCCTTGTGAATCTTCTTCACTTGTTTGGTCTGACCACAAACCTGCCTCCTTTGAAATTGAACTGAAAGCAGAGATCCCTTCCTCCAAAGGTGCTTTTAGAAATCTCTCCATGACAAACTACCCACTCTTAAGTGACAGACTGGCAAGCTTCAAGTGCCCAACAAACTCAGTTAACTCCACTCAGTACATGGAAATGCGCACCACCACACTATACCAGCATATAAACAGCTGCATATATGCAACTGTACCTTGAAGGAAACAGCACAGGGTAAATCCCAGAAACAAACCCACATGGTGGAACCATGTCATTAACAAGCTTTACAATAAAAGGAAGAGAATTTTGACCAAAATTAAATACAGTAATTCCCAGAATGACACAGCTCTCATCACTGAAATAAAAAAAGCAACAACTCAGAAGCTTAAAAAAAACATCAAAAGCCAAGTTTGATGATAAAATAGCTACTCAAGTCAATGACATTCACAAGGACTTTTTTTAGTTATGTCTGTAACCTCGTAAGTACAACTCAGCAATGCACTGAGCTGACTGTGAACAATTTTATCTACACTGGCTAACTAATCTGGGAGTAAACCTGTGTGCCATCCGCTGGACTGCAAAGCAGCTCATGGATAGGATGCAGAAAATTAAACTAGAGGAAGTTACCTCCACAAACAGACCGGTCACCAGTGGAGTCCCCAGGGTTCTGTGCTGGGACCGCTCCTGTCCTTGCATTTACTTCTCTGAACTCAAGGACAGTATTCATAATCTCAACCTATGCCCCACAGCAGAGTTGTGATAGTAAGGAAAGAGTGTATTCATACAGCACTTGCAGGACCTACTAGATGAAGCAGGACAACATGAACTGGTGTTGATAATGGGCGACTTGAATGTACATATCGGGAAAGACAGACCAGGATACGAGGACTGCCTGGGTCCACATGGGTGGGGCAACAGGAATAAAGAAGGCAACACCATTCTAGTCTTCTGTCTGGCAAATGGCTTGATAGTAGCCAACATGTGGTTCAGAAAGAGAGACAGTCACAAGATCACATACAAGAGTGGCCAACATGCAACTTAGGTAGACATCCTTCTAGTAAGGAAAGAGCACTGGGGTAGAATCAGTGATTGCAAAGTCATCCCCAGTGAAAGAGTTGGCCCACGGTATAAATCACTGGTTGCCACAATCAGCTGCAGGCAATAGTCAGAGAAGGCTCAACAGAGCAAAGGTCAACAGAGATCAGGCTGAATACCTGGAAGTTGACTGCAGAGAAGGTACAACAGGTCAAGAAATTACTCACGACTCCAGCACCCCAAGAAGAGGAGGAAATAGATGGAGTTGAAAAAGAATGGCAGTGCCTCAAAACAGCATGTGTGAGGACTACAGAACAGATATGTGGCTGAGCCAGGGATGGAAATAAGTTACATAAGGAAAGTTGGTGGTGGAATGCAGAAGTCCAGGAAGTCATCAAACGAAAGGTGGAGTGCCGTTAAAAGTGGGAGACAGAAAATACAGATCAGACTAGGAAGGAATACTGGTTAGCTAACGATGAAGCTAAAATAAGAGTTTCAATAGCAAAGAACAGGGCATTGGAGGCACTCTACCAGCTTCTAGAAAGTGACTTAGTAGTTGGCACAAAGAAACCATATCAGGTTGCAAGGCAAAGACAGAAAGATAAAAAAGATAGTCAGAGACCATTCATAAGGGATGCCAGCAGCATCCTGTTCACTAGCCCACAGGACATTAAAGGCAGATGGAAGGATTACTTCCAGCAGCTTCTAAATGAAGAAAATCCCACAGAAGCTACACTGCAACAGACACAGCAAATGATGAAGGAAGAGGAGGAGCCCACCCTAAAAGAAGTAAGAATTGCAGTAGGGAAAGCAGCAGGGTCAGATGGGTTCACAGCAGATATGATAAAGATACTGGGTGAAATAAGGGAGAAATGGCGCTGAGGTTACTCATAGCAATGTGGAGAGAAAGGTGCATCCCAGATGACTGGAGAATAAGCATACTTGTGCCAATGTACAAGAACAAAGAGGACATCCACAATGTGGGCAGTAAAGAGGTATCACACTCCTGCCACACTGCATGAAAGTTCTATAGAGGGTGACTGATAAACAGATACGCAGAGTAGCAGAAAGTCAAATGGGAGATGAGCAGTTTGGATTCAGATCATGATGACCTGATGTTTGCAGTGAGACAGATAGTTGAGAAGAAGCTAAAGATGAGGAAAGATTCAAACTTGATCATTCCTACACTTGGAGAAAGCATATGATAAGGTCCCAAGAAAGCTGATTTGGACAGTACTGCAGTGGTTCGCAGTCCCAGAAACATTGGTAGAATTAGTGCAGGCTATGTACAAGGACCCAATGACTCAAGTACAGACAGTGTTCGGTCTCACAGAGGGATTTCCCAGTGGAAGTGCGTGTGCACCAGGGTTCAGCTCTGAGCCCACTGCTGTTCATACAGGTGACAGACTACATTAGCAAACAGGTCGGAGGGGCAGATCAACAAAGTTGCTGTATGCAGATGATGTGGCATTATAGGCAGACTCTGAGCAAGAACTTCAGCAAAAGTTAGGCGAAGGGAATGGCATGCAAAAGTGAAAGCACATGAAATTACACTAAGTACAGATAAGGCAGTGGTAATGGCAGAAAATTGGGGAAATCAGAAGAATCTGAGAATTGAGACTGAAGGAAAGATAGTGGAACAGGTTAACAACTTCAAGTAAATGAAGGGGTGGTTGAAAAGAAGGAATGTCTGAATGAAAAGGTCAAAGCTAGAATCAGAGGGTCTGCAATCAAATGGCATAGAGTGTCAGGTGTAGCATATGACAGAAAAATGCCAAAGAAGTTGAAAAGTAATGTGTACAAAACAGTGGTGCGACCAGTACTACAGTATGGTACAGAAACCTGGGCAGTAAAGGCAGAGCAGATGAGAAAGCTAGAGGTGGCACATGTGTAGAAAAACAGAAGACAATGTGGTGAAGAAAATTTGGGACAGACAGGAAGAAGGTAAGAGGAAATGAAAGCGTCCAGCAAAGAGGTGGATGGATTGTGTGGGAGAAGATCTGTGACAGTCAGGTATGAGTGTTGAAGAAGGCAGCAGGAGTGTGGCATTGAATTGAGAGAGATGGCAACAGTTAACGCAGTACCCCAACCACATGTAGAAAAATGGGAAGAAGGAGATTGACGATGATGATGATGATTAGAAAGAGTAGAACTGGAATTAACTAAGGCTATAGCTGCTGGTTCAGGTTTGGGTATTATCTATAAATATTTAAAAGACTAAGGAATGTTATACATCTTACCTGCCTTTTTGGGGACACCTGCCTAACAAGAAAAGTACAAGCAGTAAGACAGACATCCTCTAAAGCACATAGGACAGGACAGGAGGAATGGGTGTAGGCTCTATAAAATCTTTCTTAAAAAAATCATAATATTTTCTGAGCTACTCAGAGTTCTTCCACTGAAAACATTGGGACATTCAAACAATAGTCTCAGAGAAAGAGAAACCCCACAGGCAGAATCAGAAACTGAACTCTTCTCTGAGTCTGAATTAGAAATTTGAGGAAAAAAAATGACTCCATCCCTGTATCTTCCTGTTCAGTTACAAAATCTTGAATCTCTTCAGGAAAAGAGGAATCCTTCTTTATTTTACCAGAAACTACTTTACAAGAAGGATCAGCAGACTGAATTAAACCCCTGAGTCAATCCCAGTAAACTATTCCTATCCAAAGAAATTTGAGGAGGGATAGATACAGTCTTGGTTTCCGGTTTCCTTTTGACAGGAAAGACTGGGCCAGCAGTGTTACTTATGGCAGCTGCTGTTTCCCCAGGGACAGGCACTGATACATCAGGGAAACCTTCCCTGTTCCCTCTCTCAGGACCAATAACAGTGGTTCTCCCTTGCCCACTGAAGGGACTCCAATAACCGCAGAGGACGTGGCTAACCCCCAGTTCATAGGACCCCCAGTCCATAGGTGCTACACCAGAGGGATGTGGATTAAAAGATGAGTGATCTGAGGTACAACAAATTGCTACAGCAAAGTCACCCACCTGAGAGTGAGGCAAATTACTAGTTTTCCATGGTGGCAAAGGCTGTTTGCTTAAGTTTTTATTTTGGTGGCTGGAAGAAAGACCAACCATGAGATCAGTAGTCTGTTCCATGGTTAAGATGAAATGGTGCCTCTTTCCCAGGGAAGACAAGTAGTAAATGCTGGTAAAATTACCATCCCACAAAAAAATATTTTCTGACTGAAAAAACACAGTAAAAATCAATCACTTTAAAACACTATGACAGCCCCACAATGGATAAACACATATTTTCTAAAGAAATTATGTTTTGAATTAGTTTACAATAAAGTGAGAGAGTGAAATGAATGCTCCGTTTAAAAGAAAGTTATAGTCTCCGGACTGTCTATTAAATAAAAACACTACTAGTTTTAAAACAACTTTCCTGAAGAGGAAAGTAACAAAACATTAGCAACATTTAAGAAAATGGAAGTTTTTCCCCCAAGGGGAACTTATCTGCCCAGCAAAAAAAGCACAAGCCAACCGTCGATCCTCAAAAGCCTCAAGAGAAGTGTACTCTTCAGCAGCAGAAAAGCTGTGATGGACTTTGTGCTGAACCTTGTCTTTTAGTCAGCTCAAGCTGCTTCTCAGTTTAGTTTTGTGGAAGGTGCCCTGAAGCTTTGGAAGACGGCCATCTGTTACTTCCTTGGCAAGATATAACCCATATAGCTAAGACTACGGCAGCAGTAATCAATTTGATGGACATTTCAGAAAAACATATATTGAATTGTTCTTCTTCTTTCAGCTGCTCCCGTCAGGGGTCGCCACAGCAGATCAACTGTTTCCATTTCTTCCTGTCCTCTGCATCTTGCTCTGTCACACCAGCCACCTGCATGTCCTCTCTCACCACATCCATAAACCTTATCTTAGGCCTTCCTCTTTTCCTGTTACCTGGCAGCTTCATCCTTAGCATCTTTTTCCCAATATAGTCTGCATCCCTCCTCAGCACATGTCCAAATCAACGTAATCTTGCCTCTCTGGCATTGTCTCCAAACCTTCCAACCTGGGCTGGCCCTCTAATATACTTATTCCTAATCCTGTCCATCCTCGTCACACCCAGTGCAAATCTTAACATCTTCAACTCTGCCATGTCAAGCTCTGACTCCTGCCTTTTTGTCAATGTCACTGTCTCCAACCCATATAACATAGCTGGTCTCACTACCCTCTTGTAGACCTTCCCTTTCACTCTTACTGGTACTCGTCTGTCACAAATCACTACTGACACTCTTCTCCACCCACTCCATCCTGCCTGTACTCTCTTCTTCACCTCTCTTCCACACTCACCATTACTCTGAACAGTTGATCCCAAGTATTTAAACTCATATATTGACACAGGAAAAAAATGCGGCCTCTATATAAGTAATGACAAAAGATCAGGAATGAACCTCAAATCTTACAGGCAACTGTGAGATCTTACCACTGAGCCATCAACCCTGGTAACTAAGAACATTTAGAACATAAACATGACTAATGAAACTGAAAGCCACTAAAAGCAGCATTTTCTTTTAATGAGTTTTAGTTCAACAACAGCTGCTGGTTAAGAGACAGATGTCATCAACACAATTAATATAGGCATAAACACATTCAGTTACAAATCTGAGAAGTATTTCATTATGATGGTTAAAATGCACAAGCACCTTGTAAAATGTTAATGTTTGAAAGGTATGATCCTCACTGTTTTGCACATAACTGCTAACAGGCTGTAGAGTAAAGGTGAACACCGAAAGTGGATACAGTATACCCTGAAACAAAAAGTATAGTAATACCCTAAAACAGTATTCATCCTGCAAAGGAATATACCCTTTCTTCATCTGCACACCAGCAAAATTCCATTTTGCAGCATAAACATTCCTAGTGGATGGTGTCCTAAATTACTACACATCAGAAATAACCCTCTTGTCAATTAAGACAGCATAGTAGCCTATATGCTTTAAGTCAATCAGACATTTTGCTTTGGTATGGAGTGTTAACTAAACATACCTGCTTGAACACCTTTCCCTGAGCATATGTCACTGCAAGTCACTGCTCTGTTATCAGTTCATTCTCTTGAATCATGCACGTCCTAAACTGTTTGGTCATCTCCTGCAAGATTTTGAACAAAGCTGTACAAGTTCAATGCCACAACATTAAGAGTTTGAACAAAGCTGTACAAGTCCAATGCCACAACATTAATCAAAGACCATGTGGGAGTAGCATAGACTGAGGGGCCAATCAAACATCACTGGGAATCTAGCATTAGTTTAAAATGGGTGAATGGGCGTAGATCCCTTGGAGTGAACACAACCTTGGAGATGTACTCTACTAAATCAAGGATCCTGTTTACATAAGATGACCAGCCAGTCAAGACCTATAGTTGAAAGAAGCAGTACCTTATCCCTGCATCTCAACCCTAACAGCAAGGGTGAGCTAAGTACACCTCTTTAGCCTTTCTCACAGGCACTAGTAGATGGCAAACAAGAAATGCAACTTTGACAAGAATGGGGACTCACCACTACTGTGATTTCTGAATTCACTGCCAGAGCAGTGGACTTTAACAGGTGAAAGATTTGGTCAAACTTGGCATTCTACTCTTTTATCTTAAACCCTTTTGATTCTTGAACAGAATCAGAGGAAAGACTCTCCAGGCAATACATAGTTAGCTGATCTCAACAGCAGCTATCTTCTGAGTAATGTGGTAGCCACAGGTTTCACATGACAAATACACAGATATATACTATAGACTTCCATGTCATAATGTTGTCAATTTTTACTTGATAAAGTACTGAAGCATTACAGTAAAACTTTCTTCAAGTTGCCTGAGTTTCTAAATATTAAATATGAACTTACTGCATATTTTCAATTAATATGACAAAAACTACTCAAACCCAGATTACACGGATTGTTTATTGTCAGAAATTTACCCCTTTAACTAAATGGAGTTGGTAATTTAAAAAAATAATAAGAAGATAACAATAAAATGCAACTTTAATCACGTATCAAAAAGCCTACTGGTGCAAGTGAGATTTAAGGTTGTACGAGGTAGGGATGTGTGTGTTTGTGTGTACGCACTGATTGCATTAATTCTTGCTCCAAAATGAGCCCATGCCCTAGCTGGAAATAGCTCTTGGGCTTGTCTACACATTAGTTAACACATAGAGGAACGACTAAATAAATAAATAAACAGGGAAGTTAGATGGTTATTAAAGACAAAGCAGGTCTTTAGAAACTCAGGATCAGGCAGGGTTTCACTTTATTTATTTAACGTAGTTTACTGGGAAAGTTTGATTGGGCAATTTGGGAGAAAAGCCCCACACAAATAGACAAAGCATCATATCTACAAAACACAACGATATTTATAATTGTCATATACAAGGTCTGTACATAAAGGAGCTCTCAGATTATGTAGCCCAGGCTGGTATGACCCTGACCGTGAGCAGTATCCTACCTTCACCAAGAATGATGCCACAATACAGAGACAAAATGATCAGTTTTAATAATTGGCTTAATTTCTGGTGTCATTCTAAGGGGATCCAATGTCTGTCTGCCTGGAATGACATGCTTGACTAGCCATGCTGCTTCGCAAGGGACGGCTTGCACCTGTCACCCCTGGGTTTCCAGATATTGGCAAAGGCTCCTGCCACCCCCATAGTGCCTTTTTTAGACAAGGCTCAAATTCTAAACCCACCGCCCTAGAAAACAATAATGGAAAAAAACTAAGGGTAATGCTGCTCAATGCCAGAAGTCTAAATCTCAAGATGCATGCCCTCGAAGCCCTCCTCAGTATGGAGAACATCGATGTCTGTGCTGTGACTGAAACCTGGTTCAAGGCTCCTGAGAGCACCCAGGCACTATCAGGTCTTACCTCATATCATGTGTTCCGGCCCCAAAACCCGGACCGTACCACAAAAGGAGGGGGTGTATCCATATTCATCAAGGATACCCACACCTCCAGGCTGGTGGCAACTCACAAAGCATCAGAGACCATTCAGGTGCAATTAACCATAGGCAAAACTGCTCTACAGTTTGTAGCATGTTACAGGCCACCCTCTCAAACTCAGGAACCCCACACAGCCTTCCTGAAGACACTGGAGAGTATAAATGTCTCTCCAAACACCATCATATTGGGTGACTTCAACTACCCAAACATAGACTGGGAACATTACTCAAGCCCCAATACCCTAGCCCAAAGGTTCCTGGAGTTCATAAACTCAAATACTATGGAACAACTTGTCACCATTCCCACAAGAGGTGAAAATATACTAGACCTGATCATCACAAACATGGGGACAAAATGCTCCACACCGGAAGTATATCCCTCATTGGTGAGATCAGACCATAAACTAATCTCACTGGAGATCCACATCCCGCCCCCACCCCCAACAAAAAAAGACCACAGTGAAGAACTTCTCAAAAGCCAACTTCACACTTCTTAAGACTGGTGTGGTATCCTTCAAGGCCCCTGAGCCATTGGAAACCACAACCCACGCTGCTGAATCCCTTACAAATGCTTTCTACGAGCACCTCCAGGAGTGCATGGATCAAGCAATCCCAAATAAAATCAAGACCCTTTCCACCAAAGGCAAGCACCCGATCTGGTGGACCCCAGCCATAAACAAACTTTACAACAAGAGGAGAAAGCTACTACAAGATAGAGCAAAATCCCTAAAAGGGAAGACATCTCTGATCAATACTAGTAAAAAACTACGATCACTCATAAAATCATCCAAGGCCAACTTTGAGAGAAAAATCGCCAAGGACTCAAAAGACAATCATAAGGCCTTCTTTAGCTATGTTAGAAATCTGGGTGGAAACTCCCAGATATGCTCAGAATTAGTCCAAAATGATACAAAAATCACTGAACCCACAGACATTGCAAACATACTGGCAGACTGGTTCAGTGAAACTTTCTCCCCTCCCTCCCCCCCAAAATATCTATCCCAGCAGAATGTAGCCTCCCAATCATCTCAAATGCCCAGCTGAGAGCTGCTCTCTCTAAAGCTAAAAACACAGCATCAATGGGACCGGATGGTGTCCCCGGCTGTGTGCTACACGAACTCAATGAGGAACTAAACCCACACATAAGGCTGCTGTTTAATCTTAGCCTTACCACAGGATATGTACCCAAACAGTGGCGTACGGCAACTGTGGTCCCACTCCACAAAGGCGGTGCTTCTACGGACCCTGGTAATTACCGCCCCATAAGCTTAACAAGCCTGGTCTGCAAAGCTATGGAGAGGATCATAATGGAACTCATAAATAAAGACATAGGGGACCTACAGACATTGGATACTACCCAATTCGGCTTCGTCAAGGGCAGATCATGCCTCTTGAACTTGGTCGACTTTTTTGAAACAGTCACCAAGGCCATTGATGAGGGTAAGGCAGTTCACACAGCCTACCTTGACCTTGCAAAAGCTTTCGACACAATACCCCACTCGGGTATCATAGAAAAGCTCACCAGCTTAAATGTAAACCCATATGTCACAAGATGGGTTGCAAACTGGCTCAAGGACAGAACCCACAGGGTTAGAGTTGCTGGTGCCATGTCAGACTCCAAGCCGGTCACAAGCGGTGTCCCACAGGGCTCAGTCCTGGGCCCCCTCTTGTTCGGCATCTACTTTTCAGAAGTGCAGGCAAACATAGGAGGATTGTGGCTGACAAAGTTTGCAGATGACTGCAAACTGGGCGCCATAGTTGAAAATCCATCAGACACAGATATCCTTCAGAGAGGTCTCATAGAAATGGATAACTGGTGCCAGAGCCATGGCCTTAAGCTAAACGCCAAAAAATGTATAGTCATACCCTTTGGTAAAAACAAGGTAACCCCAAGTTACCACATAGGTGGCATTAAGCACAGAAGAGGTTATCAGGGACCTGGGGACCCGAGTTGACAGTAACCTTTCTTTTGACACTCGCATTGCCAAAGTGGTTAGGAGGACCTTCTACATTGCCCACCTGATTATGAAGGGATTCACATCCAGATCAAGAGAGGTCATTGTTCCCCTGTACTCTTCACTTATCAGACCAATGATTGAGTGCATTGCCCCATTTGGAATGTATCTTACCCGACACCTGCAGCAATTGGAAAGACCCCAAAAGTTCCTCACCAAAAGGATAAAGGGGCTCAAAAATATGCCATATGCTGCCCGACTGAAGAAACTCCAGCTCTATTCAGTCGCATACCGTCTGCTCAGAGGTGACCTGTGCCTGACATACAAGGCCATGTCCAACCCGGAATTAATGGACATGCTCCACCTCAAAAAATCCAAATCCACCAGAGCCACAAGAGCAAGAGACTTAAACCTCAACACGGATATAAATAGGACATGCTGGAGGGAAAGATTCATCACCCAGAGACTCCCTATGCTGTGGAACAGAATCCCGGTCCATGTGAGACAGAGAACCTCGCTGGCTCTGTTCAAGAGGAATCTTGACCAGTGGATGGGAGATTGTAGGTTTACCCCGGGGATCATCTCTGTATCACTGCTGGACAGAGGCAAGGCAAACTAATGGGTATAGTATTCTTCAACCTAAGGGGTGGTGAAAGTCACACAACTCTGGCTAGGCTTATAAATGTCCTAGGGCAGATAGCCTAGTATGAACCTATGAACCTATAATTGAATGCTGCAAGTTATATATGCTGTAGGTAGAGAAAAAAAAACACATACTGGGACAGAAAACGCTGCAATAATGAAGTAATTAATGAAAAAATAACTAGTTATTACAAATACAAATTTATTCTTATGTCATATATAGAATGTAGGAGAGAAAATGGTTTAGAAGAGGAGGGGGGGAACTGTGTTTAGTAGATCTTGAATCGCAAGTTTATTAAAAAAATGAATGAGAGGTTTTGTAAAAAAGGAGGCAAGGCAAGTTTCAAGGATAAGTGAAATAGTGAGATGTGAGAAGAGGCTGCAAGACACTCCTGTGAGGAGTTAAGTTTGGTTCGTTATGCATTTGTAAGTTTTGCCTAACCTGGGGATCCACAGAGGAATAGTCAATGAGTACTTCGGATGCTCTATGTACTTTTGAGTCTAATATGGCAATGCACAAGTGCATATCCAAAGTATCCATGAGATGACAAATGAGTGTGAATATCATCACCTTATACATGATCTGCCACTGAAACATTAACAGCATTTCATGCACAAGGAAACATATGGGCACTATAACATTTGCTGGTACTGAGTGGACCAGTCGGGCTTTCACGGTAAACAAATGTTAAATAAATAAAATAGTAAATATTCTTGTTGCTGAACAGTGTAAGCACTGCAGTCAACAAAAATATCATACCAGGCAGAACTACACTGCAGTAACACAGTTTAGGACAAACGACGACTGGGCTTAACAGTCAAGAAATCTATCGGAGCAGAAAAACCCGATTCTAGTGGTATTCAAAATTGGCTGCAAGGGCAAGAAAAAAAGTCCCACAGAAGTTCCCCAGTGCCCTTCTATTCCAGTATTTCATGCAAGACTTGCACATGGCAATAACATGGTTAATATCGCTGATTCTAGAGACTACTTTTAATCTGACAATGTAATTAGTTACAAATAGGCTACACAAGGGGATGTGTCCCTGGATATCAACAAATGTCAATATACCTAAATGTCATCAATACACCTAAGCTGAAGAATCCAAACCAAGCCATGAACCTAGGCTGAAGAATCAGTATATGACCTACACGATCAAAGCTGCTCCCTTAAGCAATACTCAAGAAGACAAAAGTCTGGATAAAAATCTTTAGAAATCAACTATGCAGACAGTATTACAGGCAACTGCTACTGGCAGCAAAGCTCTCCAGTTCAGTTCAATAAGGATAAGAGACAGAAGAATGAAGTTCATTGTGTCTATGTTTTACATTTTGGTCAAACTCTGCCTGTAATTCCTGTATCCTGCTCTGTCACCCATGTCTAATAATGAACGTGTCACAGAGAGGGCAAATCAAACATTAATCGCTATACTAGAGGGAAAGCCCAGAGGTATGCTACAACACATATAGACTTAGGACCATACGCTTAGCAAAGAAGTGCCTAGAACTCCCTCTCTTTGTGGCACAGACAGTACAGTCTTGACTGTGATCCAGATTACCTGTATTCAATTAGCAGCTTTGAAACTGAAAAGCTGGGTTGGAGAAGTGGAAGATATGTGACCTTTTGCCAGCACACCCACCTAGGGATGGTATTTGGTGGTTCTGGGCTACCAGACCTGTTGCTCCAGGTAAAGACACAGAGCCATTGCCAAACGTGGTCACCGATCAAGGAGGAATGTGGATATGGCTACTCAAACTGATGACTGTAACTCTTCAGGAATGCATGCATGGTGGCATGCATACTTCAGTGAAGGTGCATTATGGCTTCTGAAGTGACTCGGATCCTATCACAATCAGGGGAAGAATTAGAGAAGTACAAAAACTCCTGCCAAGGCTGCCAGGGTGATGACTGTGCCTCAAATACTTCTTGCCTGATGGACAACTCAGTGTGTGCTCCAGTGGCTCTCTTCCTAGCAGGGAACAAAGGGGCTGTGTAGCTCTTGTACTAGTGAGTGTACAAATGGGCAGATGAAGCACCAGGTTGAGGCACTGACTTGATAGCAAGCAAGCACAAGGGTACAAATAACAGAGAAAAAATAAATGGCTGGCCCTCCAGGACAGTATTTTGGTTGTGCAAAAGAACTCACCCTCAGTGTGACTTGGTACAATGGTTATTGCACCAACCTGCTAGCCAAGACAGAGGACTGCAAAAGCATACCAAAGCTTTTTAATCCTTTGCATAATGATGGCTGCAATCCTTGACTCTTTACTCTTCCTCTCTTTGCAGTCCATCAGTGGCAGAAAGAGAGGAACAAAGGGGCCTATTGGATGAAGGATTCATGGGTGAAGCATGGAATGAAACAAAACAGTGTTAAACATTCATATTTAATGTCCAGCTGCATTGTAATGCAAGGAGTGCTCTGATTATGTTCTGAAAAGGAGATAAAAATAACTTATTACAGCCAGGTTTTTACACACAAACTACACAGACTGCAGACACTGGGGAACTACTCTGGAAACTAAAGTTTTACAAGCTGTACTGCATAAAAACAGCAGTGAGACGTGCTGCCACACAAACAGCAGTGAAAAGTAAAATACACTGCTAATCATCAACCACTTAAGTTGTTACATAACTTGTGCTACCACGCATCTTTTTTTAAAATAAATAGTTAAGTGGATGATATCCTATAAGGGCAGCTAAAACTTACCACATATTATAAAGAATTGTACAATAAATGCTTATCTCTATTCAGAAATGCAGACACTGGGCAGCCCAGTCAGCATGCCCACTGTAAATTGAGCATATACCAATAGAAAAGTCCTTTCACAAAAGCATTGTTGAGCAGCTGGACTTTCTCTTAGGATATGCTGCTTAACTCCATCCTATCATACTTTACAATGGATAGAGCAAAATACCAGAAAAATCAAGGACATTTTGCAAAACTCTTCATAGCTGAGAGATATGATTACCGGCAGTATGAGAATCATACCTGTCAATCATCTAGAGATTATGTCCCTCATCTTCCTCTTATTCCTATCCTGTCTCTCTTAAAATGCTTATACCACTCAGGATTTCCATCACTCGGTAATAATAGACAGTACAATTTAATTTTATTAGTAAAGTTGAACTAGCTTTTATACTAACAGCAAATAACTGACTTTTCATGGTCTGTTTATGAACACTGCAATCACTGGTTCCCATAGTGGTGTAACACTTATTGCTATTATCATCTATTAAATCCCTTTTCAACTACAGAAAGTGAGTGCTAAGAATACTGAAAGAATATGAATAATGAAACTGCATCACCTCATAAATGACCATCTCTAATCTAAACCATCAGTATAAATACCTCTGCAAGATTTCAATAAAAAAGTGCCCCGCCCCCTGCAAACATATTTTGTTTCATTTTTTTTTTTAATAACTCAGCACTTCACACTGGTTTGGATGTCTGATCCATTAACAAAAAAAGACAAAAAATGAATGCACCGCAAAAGGAAAAAACTCCACTTCACTTCAGCACTACACTGGTGCATGGTATAAGCTACATGATGTAGATGTTATATGTACGCATAGTACAACATTTTTGACTGCAAAAGGCAGATGAACACTACAGTCTCATTATATAATCAAATTATTTAAGAAAGGCAAGCAATTTCTTTCTTAAACAATGTGACTGTATAATAGCAATAATCCACTCCTGTGCGTGGCTACAGGACTTACTCACTGTTGGTTTAAGTACAGGTGTGAACCACACCAACCATGGATAAACCCTAATATACCCATACAGAGTTTTGCATGATTGATAAATTATGATTGGGTCTTCAATAACAACTATTTGTGATGTGTTCTTGAAATCAAGGAATTCACAACTCAAGCTTTGCTTTTGAGGTAAATTTCTTTAATCCAGTTTGAGAATACAAACCTGGTATGATCACAACTCATTAATAACCCCTATCAATTACTATGTAACACAGAACAAAGATCAGGTATACCTCTTCCCTTCACCAGGTCAGTAAACAGAATTCAGTCATGTTACAATCTGTATCATGCATGTTAACATAGAAAATTCAGAACTGTACTAGTTTAAATATCATCATGTACACTAGCGCAGCAGGTAGTGTTGTTGCCTCACAGCAACAGGATCCCCGGTTTCATTCTTGGCTGGGGTGCATTCTGTGCAGAGTCTGCATGTCCTCTCTGTGTTTGCATGTTTTTCCTCTGGGTGCTCTGCTTTCCTCTGCAGACTCCACACAGGAGGCAGCCCAGCCGAGAATCGAACAGCAGAACCAGTGACAACGTTAACCGCTGCACCATTGCACTGCCTGCCTGTCTCTTCCAAATCTTCATCAAATCATCTTCTACATTCCTGTACATGTGACTGAAACACCATAATCTATTCTCCTTGACATTCTCTGCAATTGAGATATTTTAGCTTCTGCTCCGATGCTGTCATTATTTCGTCTGTCCCATGGTATACATCCTACCACCCCTCTCAGTCACTTTATCTGCATCACTTCAAGCTTACTCAACTGCTCTATCTTCATTGCCCAGGTTGCACCACTGTTTTGTACACTTTTCTTTTCAGCTTCTTCGGCATTCTGCAATCACACACTACCCCTCACACCCAGTTCCAATTGCTGCAGCCCCTCTGATTCTAGTTTTGACTTCATCAGTCATACTTTCTCTCTTCTCAACCACCATTCACAGATGCTTGAAGCTTGAACCATGTTCTAATTTTTTATAAAAGTATTGCATTTGATATCAAACATGAACAACAAATTAACTTATCACAGGTTATCATTATTAAAAAAGCTGGTCTAGCCAACAATGATAATGAACTACACATCAAAATACAACATTGAGCCACATCTACAGTCAACCAACATCAGCATGCTGCAATCACTTTCATCTGCCATGAACCATAACAATGAATCCAATTCAGTTTTACCTTTATTAGTAGCAGCTTCAATAGGCACTGGCAGCTGCATGAGGTAATCGACTCTCTGTGTATACCGAACTTTTTTAGACTGACAACACTGAATACGTTCTTCCATCAAAAAACGGAAGACGTCAGTGGGATTTTCTACAAGTCCACTGCTGTTCCTCTGCAGTGAAAAGAAAAAGGATGCATCAAGTTATTATGAAAAATTACTGTCGGTAATAAGCCATTCATAAAAATAAGTCTATTCCTCTGCAAATAACACAATAAAAGTAGGTTAAGCCATAATTCCGCTTAAAGGGAAGATGCATAATATTATGCTAAGTGAAAAAAGTGTTACACCACCACTTACCATGAAAGCAAAACGTATGACATACTACTACTTCAATCTGCATCAGTGGCTGACGCATGTCAGGCAATACAACCATACGTCTCAACCACTTAGTACAAGAGGTCTGGACAAAGCAAAAAAATAAATAATGGGGGACAAAGGCCTAAAAATAGGAACATATTATAAATATTGCTCTTATAAATTTATAAAGTTGCTAGAATAGAAGGTTGTGGATTACCATGCATTTTTCTGAAGGATATGAAGTCTGAAACTCAAATGTCTGACATTATTTAGTGATTTCAATCTTCAATGATTTGCTAGAAAACTACACATTTTATGTGGAACAGATCAAAAATAAGAGGTGAAAATCTGGACAGTTGAGAGGCATGAATACACCCCAAAGAAAAGCTGTTTTATGGGACTCACAAGGCAGTCCCTTCCAGCAGTGGCCAACCAAAAAGAGTACACTAAAAGCTATTTAGCACACTCTCCCATCATCAATTTTACCTGGCAAAAGCACAGATTGTGTATCAAACAGTACATACAGGAATACCTTTGTTTGCAAACAAACAATCCCAAGATTAATTTGGAAAAAAATACAAAAGGGGAGTTTAAATAGCCTGTACGCAGTACAAGAACCTCTCTCAGTTGCCCACTGTCTTGCAGTACAGATCTTTCCTAAATCTTCAATGCAAGCAGCAAACTCCATGAAACAGAATCAAACCAGAATCATGCTGATCTAGCAATGGTTTCAGCTTGGTGAGCACATTTGTTTGAGGAGTAATTTCAATTGTATGCAAGGACTGAAGGATGAAAAAGTTCTTAATCGACATAGCTGGTTCCATAGTTCAAATGGATAAACTTCTGAGTCTAACATTGATGACCAAGGATCGATTAACAAACTGAACACTGGAAGAGACAGTCTAGGGGAGCAGGAGCAAGTAGCTGACCCTGGCTCATCCATCCTGGGGAGATAAAGAGAGCTTGGTCCACTGTACTTGCTAACATGTGATGAAGAGCACATACATCAGTGGACAGGTATTGTAGAGCACATGTCGTTCTACCTTGGAGTACCAGAAGCTAGACCAGCAAAAAAAAAAAAAAAAAAAAAAAAAAAAAAAAACTATGTGACTGCTACCTGGATGAAGGCATCTCTCCAAGGCTGAGTCACAGGAAAAGAAAGGAGAATTGTCAATCAGCAGACATTAGCAGAAAAAGCAGCCATGAAAAAAAAAAAACGCAACAGTCTACATTGTTTTCGATTCTTCCACCAACTGCTGCAGAACTTTCTGATGTTCAAAAGAGGAAAATTATATCAAGAAATGCATTTAGAATCTTGGTTTCTATGCTGTAAGTAAAATGTGTTCTTAACCATGCATGCTACCACAAAATGGATCCAGCAGCAATAAGACAGAAAGTAACTGCATCATATCCACACAATCATATGCAATCCAGCTTTGTCACCCTTTATTGGTCAATTTTCACAGCTTTTACCTTTGGGAGTCATCTACAACATCTTAGTGAGATAACAAACTCAATTAAACTGACAAACTGGACTGTACCAAATGGATCTGTAAATTTATGGCCCTGATACCAAGTGTAGCAGATGAACATTTTTGTTCCTAAACCAATCAAATATTCTGCTTTCCTTGACTCATACTAAAACAGCTTAGCATACTGTAGAGGTGACTGGCTATCCTTTGTGAAACTCTAGTTAAGTAGTAGCTGGGTCAGCCACCAAGGTTTCTACAGTTAACTGTTCTCCTCATGCAATCTAAAATCAGTCACACTTTTTAGAGCAGTAAAGTATGAAAGCAGATTCTTGTCCCTCTTCAATAAAATATGGATGATGGGAATCAGCTAAGGTGGCAGCTTAGGCTGATCAATTTTCAGAAGTTTGACATGGCTCTGTTTAGGTAACAGAAGCTGTCTGAAAGACCACATAAAATGTTCTCAAGTTAATAATATTCCAAACAGACATCATTTGGAGGGAAACTCAAGAATAAAAAAAAGTACAGTTGTGAAGACAGCTTACAATAATTGAAAATGCTTGAGTACACCAGTGTTGCACCATTAAGTTTTGGGACTTACTGCATTGCAGAAGTCCATGACTGGCCCAAATACCAGTCTTTCGTCACTTAACTTGCAAAATCTTCAGGTCTTTCTTGTCCAAGGTACCAAAGTCCGATGTATCTTAGGCACAGCATGACCTGCCTAACTGATCCTAATAACAGCAAGTGACTATTTTTTAGAGGAATAAGATGTGAGGGGAAGAGGAGGATGGTGAAAAGTAGTGCATCCACTCCAAACCCAGGGTCAATAGAGAAGTGGGACCAGAGGAAGAGAAGGGGTACTGCAACAGTGATATGCTCAAACATCTTCCATTATTGTACATTAGCTATACAACTATCCGCAAAAAAACTCAATGCACTACTATCCTACCTACTTTAAGTATTATTTCAATGTGGAGACATCCACCACAACCCAGCATGTCCAAGAAAATTACATATCATGTCACTCAACATTAGAAGCATTCAAAATAAAATCTCCCCCTTTCATGTTTGGATAGACCAGAACAAACCTGACATCCTAGCCCTAACTGAAACCTGGTTAAACCCTACTATAAGAGATTCTGAAGTATTGACACCTAACTATAACATAACTAGACTTTGACAGGCGCCATAGGAAAGGAAGAGGAGTAGCTCTACTCTACTCCCAGTCTATTAACTTTACTCCATTCAAAGATAACATCCCAAGTTTCCCCTGCACTGAAATATTCATATCCTTCTTAAACTTTAACACCACCAAGGAAATCTACATCATTGTTCTTAACATTCCTCCAGGACAGAATACTCTATCTTGGGCTTCTCAAACCATCAAGCATGAGTCTATTTTTCTAGGTGACGTTAATATAGACTGGAAGTCCATCTCATCAGAATTTCCATCAAACAGTATTAACCTTCTATGGTTACTCACAAGTAAATAATTCCCCTACCAGGTACAATAAGGATTACACACAAGAATCTATCCTAGATTGGATACTGGTGTCACATCCTCCTAACTTCAACCCTAGTGGCACACTGCCAAATACCCTCAGTGACCACCTACTAACATTTACTACCAGAACTAATGTACACCTTCTAATGACATATACTCTAAAATCTGTTCGGAACATAACCAATTTTACACAAGAAAAATGTAATGAATGACTCAACAAAATAAATTGGTCTCCCCTAAAACATCTCCTATTAGACAAAACTATGCATTACTTTAACAACACCTTCCTAAAAACACTAGACACACTAGCTCTAGTCCACACAAAAAGAACCATAAAACAATCTGTCCCTGGCTATCCAAGGCATGTAAAAATCTAATGAAAAAAAGAAATGAAGTCTGGACTCTCTGGAGGCATAGAAAAATGATACAGACCTAATACACCTCAAACAACTGAGAAACCATATAAAGGAACAAGTTTGTAAAGACAAACAATCATACTACAACATGCCTACAACAAAACCATAAAACCAATCCAAAAAAATTCTGGACCTCCATAGCAAGCTTGCTCAACCCTGGCACAAAAAAAGAACCTTGCCTTTCACTCAAAGACCCTCTATGCCAAATAGCGAAAAACTTTAACAAACACTTTGTACAATCCATAATTGAGTTAATCTCCAATACCCCCAACTCTAGCATCTCCCCCTCCTGCTCAACTCCCCCAATTAATTCCCATAATACTAGTTCCAACCATCTCCAGCATATCAGCAAAAAACTGCATTCAGAAAACTCAACACTTTAATTGCAACCTATTCCTACAAGCCTTATAAGAAAACTCCTACTGAAACTAAAATCCTGTTCTACCTCTGCTGACAACCTCTCTCCCCATTACCTTAAATTAGCTGCTAGCTCTATAGTTTACCTATCAGCATATGGGTTCCTATTACGTTATCGAGAGATAACGTAATCGAATGCTCAGAACTTCGAAACGGCCGCATTTCAAAGATCGCATTGTGGGATCGCAGTACAGTGAAGATTGGGATATTTGCCCTTTCCTCACTGTAGTGCGATCTCGGAGTTGGAATATATATTTAGCGGGTGGTGTGGGGGGCACAGCCCCTCACAATAAAAGTTTCGATATACGGCCATTTCGAAGTTCTGAGCGTTCCATTACGTTATCTTTCGATAACGTAATATGAACCCTCAGCATCTTGCTCAAAAGAACCATCTCAGAATCTGTAGTACCAGAGATATGGAAAATGTCCTGTATCATCCCTATCCACAAAGACAGTAAATCCACTGATCTGACCAATGTTTGACCCATAGCCATTCTATCTCCCATCTCAAAAATATTAGAAAAATGCATACACCAACGGTTATTCAAATATTTGCTACAAAACACTTTATTACATATAAACAACATGGTTTTTGCCCACGCCACAGCATTTCTGCAGCCCTATTATCCTTCACTGAATCTATTAATAGAGCTAGAAACATAGGCTACTTGGTATCTTCTATATTTCTTGAGCTTTCTATGGAATTTGATACTGCCTCTCACTCCTTATTCTTACACAACCTTTCAAATCCCCTCCCACCTTACAGTGGTTCCACAGCTACTTGCACGAGCAAAAACAAGCAGCAACATTGCTAGGTGAAATCTCTCCCTTCTTACACAACTCCACTGGTGTCCCACAAGGTTCTATACCCAGTCCCCTGCCCTTCAACATATTCTCAAATGATCTTCACACTGCCTCACCCACCGGAACACTCACAGTATGCAGATGACTCCACCATCATTTGCACCTCTTCTACACTACTCCAACTCTTCTAGATCACCAGAAACTTGGCATCTTATACAGAAATAAAAGCTCTTTGTCCGCATCAACCATGATTACCCTTGCAAAAACCTTTTACTTCCTTCCCTTCTATATGGTGCCTCTATTCTCTCCAACCTACACACTTCCATAAAACTAAAATGGATCAGTGCTATAACAAGTTAGCAAAGTTTGCTTCAATATTCACCACTGCATACCTCTGCAAAAGCTAGACTGGTTAGAATTCCCCAAACACCTTCTCCATATTCATAGCTTTTTTCACACTGTCCTGCTGCCTTCTTTCCTTGGGTCTACCAGCTCCGTTCACCCTGCGGGCTCACTCCGCTCCCCTACTCTAACCCCAATTCCCACCCCCAGTGGTCCTACTCTTATACTACCTAACCACACCCCTTCCCACTCCCACCAATCACACAGACCGTCTCCATTGGCCAACTAACTCCAACTCCCTCTATTAACATACCACTCCCTATCTTCACCCACCACACCCACCACCTATATCTCTCCACACCAAGTATAACCCTGTCACTATAGCAGGAACCTAATAACTTATCCATCCAAATGGATAAGATACACTCCCCAGTCCACTTACAGAGGTTACTCATACTCCTACTTCTACCACCTTTAACAATTGCATACTTACTAACCTCTTATGAACACCCATTACATCCACACCTTCACTACCCCAATAGGCTAACTACCACTCCTTCTCTACTTATCTTCACTAACCATTTTAACACTACATCTACACCAAGCTATTTACTAGCAAAATACCACAGGACAGTCCACATTAGATATATTTCTCACAATCCCAGAAAATCCCTCAATCTATATAACAAATTCCCAAATCCTAGACTACAAATACTACCATCTTTACAAGATGGAGACACTCACCCTAACCCAGGCCCAACAAATTCTACTACCACTCACCTCCTCAACCCCAGCACATCTTCTATTCACTCCCTTACCAAACCTCCAAACTCACTCTTATTAGCACAGCTCAATATATGTAGCATAAATAATAAGATTGCACAACGTCATGCTCTCTTGGATGTCTACTCCTTTGGCATACTCTGCTTAACAGAAACATGGTTAAAACCTGTAACTAAAGACAATGAAATCATCCCACCTGGTTATAATATCTTATGACTAGATAGAGCAGCCAAAAAGGGAGGTGGAATAGCTATCCTATTTAAATCAGGATTACAGATTATTACCTATGACTAAAAAACCACCCCAAGACTCTAATACTGAAATTCTTATTACCAAGCTTCAACTTAAGACATTCAAATCAATCTATATAATCTGTATCTCTCTTCCTCCTGGTAACAATATTACCACTGTAGAAAATACCCTTTGTTGGTTATCTCAAAATTTACCCCAAGAAACCATACTCATAGGAGATTGAAATATCAATTGGAAGAGCTGTAGCATTAGCCACCCTACCAACCATATTAACCTATTTGGTTTTATACAAACCATTACCTCCCCCACCAGGATTAACACGCCTAATATGAAGGAAAATACCCTAGTTTGAATACTCATCAATAACCATGTCCAAACCTATGAAGCTGGAACCCTCCCTGATGATATTAGTGATCACTCACTTAGCTATATCATCAGGCTTAAAACCAATCTGCCCAATCCAACTATTTTTAGGACTTCTTCTTCTTTCAGCTTTTCCCGGTTAGGGGTTGCCACAGTGGATCACCTGTCCGCTCATGATTGGCAGTGAAGTTTTACAGTGTCGAGTTGCCAGCCCGGCGCCCAACCTTCCACAGAAGGCACACACACCCATGCACTCACACCTAGGGCCAATTTAGAATGTCCAATCCACCTACAGCATGTCTTTGGGATGTGGGAGGAAACCAGAGGAAACCCACGCAACCACAGGGAGGACATGCAGACTCCACACAGAAGGTACCACAGCCGAGGATCGAACAAGAGAACCTCTTGCTGTGAGGCAGCAACGCTAACCACTGCACCACCGTGGCCGCCCCCCAACTATTTTTAGGACTATAAGAACCAAAAAAAACTTTAACCCCGATCTCTTCCAAAGATAACTTGGAGCATGTAACTGGTCCCCCTTGAAACACCTCCCACTGGATGAAGCTGTTAATCACTTTAATTCTAAATTCCTAGCCATACTAGACCACCATGCACCAACCCACTCTATCAGAATGAGAACGAAATCCACCCCATGACTCTCAAAAGAAACCAAGCAACAAATTCATCTCAGAAACAAGTATTGGGCTAAATAGCACTCAACCAAAAGCCCTGTAGACCAACAAAACTTCAGACAACTGAGAAATAAAACTAAACAAGCTATACTGTCTGACAAAAAACTACTACCTACAATTCCAGCAGAATCACCATAATAAACCACAAAAGTTTTGGGCAAGTATTAACCAATTACTACACCCAGGTCAATCCATTACACCAAACCCACAAGACACAGAACAGAATAATCCCATGCAAACCGCCAATGCCTTTAATTCCTTTTTTACTGAAACCATTCAAACTCTTGCTCGTCAGTTAGCAACTCAGAACTTAACTTTATCCAAGTCTAATACTATCCCACCCCCTCCATTTCTTTTCCAACCAGTCCCAACTACATATATTCTTACCCTTCTCCTAAAACTAAAACCATGCTCTCCTTCAGCAGACCAACTACCCGCTGAATATCTACAAATAGCAGCCAAATCCATTGCCTACCCCATTTCCATTCTCATTAATAGAACCATCACTGAAGGAAACATCCCTAAAATCTGGAAAGTCTCCCATATTATTCCCCTTCACAAGGGTGGAAATTGTACAGAATTCTCCAATTACTGTCCCATAGCCCTACTTTCTCCCTTAGCTAAGCTCATGGAAAAATGTATCCACAAGCAACTGCTAGACCACCTAATCCAAAATAATTTACTTTCCAACTGCCAGCATGGTTTCAGACCTTCCTACAGCACTACTACTGCCTTCCTTTCCTTTACTGACTGTATTAACAAAAACCGTGACCTCAGTTTGCTTTCCTCTGCACTGTTTATAGCTCTGTCTAAGGCTTTCGATATGGTAAACCACCAGATACTTATAAATATCCTCAAATCCCTGTCACTAGAGCCACTAGCTATAAAATGGTTCCAGTCCTGTTTAGATAACAGACAACAGGCAGTACTCTGGCACAACACTTTATCTACCAACCTCCCCATTAACCTTGGTGTCCCTCAAGGGTCCATACTAGGGCCTCTCCTGTTTTCTATATTTATCAATGACCTTCACCTAGAAATCCCTCAACCAACATGCATACAATATGCAGATGATTCCACACTGATATGCTCAGTCACATCTATATCAGAACTTAACTCCCTTAGCCAAAAGGTGTTTAACACAACGCTGTCTCCTTCTGAACCCCAAAAAAACTAAGTTCCTCCTTTTTACCCCAACTCATAAGTCACCCCCTATAGATTTCACAGTCACATCCAATAATGGTACCCTCATATCCCCAGATGCTACTACCAAACTACTAGGTATCACCATAGATAACCTTAACTTCAACACCCATATTAACAACACTATAAAAACTGTTAATAGAAAACTAAGCTCTCTCTACAGGATCAAACACTTCCTCTCTCCTGCAGCTAGAATAACTATTGCTCATAACCACCTAATCTCAACTCTCCTCTATGCCTCACTTAAATATACAAATCTATCCAAAAACAACCTTAATAAAATGTAAACCTCCTACAATAACACAGCCAGATTTTCTACAGGCAACCCCTTTAGAACCCACCACTGTTATAATCTAAAACAGCTAGGATGGCTGGAATTACAAAATCAGATTAAATTCCACCAACTGACCATTGTCCATAAAACCCTTCACCATCCAACAAATGCCCCTATTCTATCTACCCTTATCACCCCCTACAACAATCTGAAGACCTTGCGTTCATCCCATAAACTTCTTGTCAATATTTGTAAATCAATCAGGGCTGGAAACTCTCTCTTGTCTAATACAGCTGGAAAATCCTGGAACCTTCTCCCCAGTGAACTTTCCTCACTACCCTCTATGTCACTTTTCAAAACCAAACTGAACCTTTTCCTCAAAACACACTGGTTGTGCCCCTGTACTGAACCTGACTGATCAACTAGCCCTGCTACTAGGATCAGCCTACCCTCCTCTTCTCAGTAATCTACCCCCTTTCTTAAGTACAACTAATCTTCTACTTCTAGATACTACTACTTACATCCTATTGAATTGTATTATTGTAAATACTATTTCTACTTAGAAAGTGTACATAATCAGCTGCCTTCTCTTCTATATAGTATGTATTAAAACTGCATTTGAATGATACTACTTATACCTGCATATTTACATATATATATTTCCATATATATATATATATATATATATATATATATATATATATATATATATATATATATAAAATCAGTTGCCTTCTCTTCTATAAACTATGTATTAAAACTGCATTTGAATACTACTTATACCTGCATATTTTGCTTTATGTTATAAACTTCTAATCTCTTGGATTAGTCTCACTAATGTAACAGCATTGTACCTTGTTTACATCAATTTTGTATATATGATTTTGTTATTTTTGTTATTGTTCTCATCGGAGCTTATCTCCCCAGGCCTCTACTGAAAGCGGACATGTATCTGGTTAGACTAGCCCGATCAACAAATGTAAAATAAATATTCAGCTCACAACACTACCCAACATAATCAATAAGCCTATCGCCTGTCCCTCTCTAAACAATATAATCAAAGACTACAACCCCAGCAGAACCCTCGGATCTGAAGACAAGAAGCTCCTTGTTATCACTAAAGCTTCAAAATTACTACTCTCACAGTATTGCTAAAATATGGTACTCCAACCCACTATCAATCAGAAGCATTCCTGAACTAGTAGCTTTCAAAAAAATCTGTAAAGCATCATCTTCACAATTCTTGGTTGTGCTCATGCTCTACTCCTGGTTAATCTCTTATACACTTTATCCTTCCCTCTTTCTATATTGCGCTACCCTCCAAAACTTCTCTTAAGATGCTTCATCTATCCAAACATTCACCACTTATGCTTAGTTAACAGCGCACATAACACTCCTTGCATCTCCTCATTCACCTCTATTTGCTATAACTATGCCCTCACAGTATCACAAACATTTTCTGTGTGTAAATTATAAAATAACTACTACAACTACTTACTACATCATAAACATCCACCTATACTTTGTTATTATATCCTGAGGCCAATAAATATGCGTGTTTCTTATGTATATATGATCATCTCTGTTATCATCTGAATATTTGACTAACACCTATAACTACTCCATTGAGCTCCCTTAATAGACTGTATAGATATCCTACGGCCAGGTCATTTAATATGTATATATGCTTGACTTCATCTAATAATGAGGAAACTCAACTTCTTTTTTTCTTAGTTAAATCCATTGTTTATATGGCTCTATAGATAAGAAAGAATTTATGTATTTTTCTGGTTCCTATATAATTGTAATAATTTCCTGTTTATATTCTGTATGTACTGTTGGAACTTATCTCCCAGGGCCTCCACTGAAAATGGGTTCTTCTGACTCAAATGGGCCATCCCTGTAAACAAATGTCAAATAAACTGTACAATGTTCACAGTAGTCAGTGTTGCAGTACTAAGTATTGGGAGGACTCCCAAAGCTTTTATATTGGGAAGGTTGGAGATCTGTGCCAAGAAAACCAGGCTCTAGCTCTGGATATAGCACCAAAGTGCTAATGTTTGGTGAAGGTGTGTACGGAAGACCAAGCAGCTGTTTCTAGTATGGTCTGTGTTGGTGTACCTTTATTAATCCTGTGGTAACTGCATCGGCCCATGGATAATGAGTCCTGACTGTGTTAGAAATTTGCTTAACATGATGGGAGTAACGACTTCCAAGATGGCTGCACATTGAATAACAGCTTAATTCTAACTCTCCCAGTGTGAAAACAGAAACTTAGCAGAGAAACCCAGTGGACCTAGATTTCTGGGTAAATCTTAGTAACTGGCTAGTAAGTGCATTGCCTGGATGCCAGGAAAAAAGAAATTCAGAGGACCTGAAGGAAAATCAGCTACAAAAGTCAATGAAAAAATACTGACTAGGAAAAGTATTGTAGCTGTTCAGCAAAAAAGCAGTGCAAGCTCCAGACAAGATTTCCAGTAACCTAGAGAAAAGTATAAGACACCTGCACACAGATTTAGCTAAAATAAATGAAACACTGATGGAGTATATCAAGTCAAACAATAAAAGCAACACAAACAAACCACTCAGATGATGAATAGCACAACTGAAAAATGAAAACATCCACGGATAGCCACCACAGGAAAGTAGACTCTCCTTAAAGGAAGTTTATTTTTGAGAGCTTTCATCCATAAGGCACATCTTCAGAAAACTGAACAACTGACTAGAAGACAAGTTTATAATGCAAACTGACCAATCATAAACATCAAACAATAATTAAATTAAGACAAACAGTAGACCTAAAATGTCAAAAAAGCACTGAATTCACAGCACATAAATATAAGTCAATACAAAATAACATGATAGTAAAAAAAATTATAAAATATAATTTATACAAATGGTTATCATTCAGACCAGGAAACTTATTGGTCTGCATCTTAAGCTGCCACAGTGTTTCTTTTTTAAGTAACTGCTTTTTGAAACAACCCTCCATAAGATCCACAGGTAAATGCTTCAAGACAGCAAAACAGAACTTTTTAAAGGAACCATATGTTAAGGTGTGGGCACTGTTGGTATCTTTGCTCTTAATAGCATACAAGTGTTCTTTAACTCTTTAAGATAAGTTTCTGGTAGTCATGCTGATGTAAAAGGCATCAAATTGTGGACAGACAGCAATGTAAATCAAACCAATTGTGTTAAAATCATAGTGCGCTTTAATTTTAATGCTTCTCTCTATACGAGACAAAACGATGACAGAGCCTTCAAGTATAAAATTACATGCACTGCAAAAAAACAAACTTAAAAGAGGAGTACCAACATCCTGGAAGAAAGCGGTGGTAGTTGTAATACCTAAAGAGAGTAAAGATCCATCAGATCCAGCTTCGTACAGGCCCATTTCAATACTAAACCAGGACTATAAAGTGTTTATGTCTATAATGGCTACACGAATGGCAAAAGTGATGCCAAAATTGATAGATATTGATTAATGTGGTTTTGTGGAGGGGAGGCAAACATTTGACATTAACAGAACACTGATGATCCAAAGATAAGCAGAATATAAGAAAATACCACTGCTGTTGGTGGGTCTTGATGCAGGGAAAGCATTTGGCAGAGTAAGCTGGAACTTTACGAGCAGAGCAATGGAAGCATTTGCATTTCCTGTCAAAATTATAAGGTTGATTAGGAAGATATATGAGGGATAGGAGGTGAAAATTAAAGTGGGTAGGGTCCTCCCTGATAAGCTCTGCTTGAGCAGAGGAACCAGGCAGGGGTGTTGCTTCTCCCCTTTGCATTATATTTAGAACCACTGGCAAAGAAAATAAGGGACTCAGAAATTCAAAGATAAAATTGGTATGGTAGTCAAGAAAAGCTGGCTCTATTAGCAGATGACCTTATTTTATACCTGACAAAACCAGAAAGTTACATTACAGTGCTGTGGAACATTTTGAGACAGTTTCAAATCTTTTCAGGATACAAAATGAATGAAGCTAAAACAAAAGCAATAGCAGTAAATTATGTATCCCATACAAATTTGTTCAGCAATATCCATATTTATGGAGACATGATAAAATGAAGTATTTATGAGTATGGATTAAACATGATTCTGATGTGGCAGCTAAGTATATGCAGGAAGAAACTAAACAAAAGATAATACAAAAACTGAGAAAATGGAAGCTCTGCTATATGGATATCAACAGTAAGATACAAGCAGTTAAAATGTTTTAGTCCCTTTAGTCTTATACACAGGTCAGGCATATTTTTATCAACCAGAGGAGAAGTTGTGGATAGCAATTAATAAAGAGCTGAATGATTTTATCTGGGAGGGGAAGACTGCAAGAGTGAAGTGGGATATTCTTCCTATAGCACAGAGTGTATTGGGATTACCCAATTTTAAAGGATATTTCAGAGTAGCATAGTTAAGGCTCCTATACATAGCAGAAGCAGAAAACTATAACTCAAAGTGGAAAGAAATGATGAAACGGGGAAGTTCAAGGAACAAGGACAGACTGGGATTTTGGATGCAAACCTTTAAGGAGAATAATAACAATCATACAGAATATTATATCCATAAAGTAGCAGAAAGTATTCTAAGAACTAAGCCAACATGGGAATAGAGAAAGGAGATTCTGCTGATAGGGATGACTGCAGTAAGAGATACAGACAATAGGCAAGAGGGGGCTGGAATTTATTGGAGAAAACTGGCAAAGGAACCAAGGTATTTGGGAGCAAATAACTAGTGAGGGAAAAGTAACAGAATAGGAATATGCCAATAACTTATTTGGACTGCAGTTTAGAGATTGCCTTCCCTTGATATCAGATTATAAGCAAAGAGAAAGAAATAGGGGGATCGTAAATGAAAAAAACAGCATTAGTACAGTTTTTAGTAGAATTTAGAACAGTAGTTGCTGTTAAGAAAGGAATAATTAGTACAGCACATATAATATTACATGATAACTCAATCACAGGAGGTTAGAAAGGATTGGGAAGACAGACTGGATAAGCAATTCACAAAGAAACAATGGGGGTGTATGTAGGTCTCCCAAGTATACAACTAAGTCTAGAAGATTTAGGATCTTTGCTTGGAAGTGTTTATATAGGTATTTTTATACCCTAAGTAGACTCCAAAGAATTTTTCCTCAGGTAGACAGCAAATGTTGGAGGTGTGATGGCGAAGAAAGAGGTAACTGGGAACATATTTTCTAGGAGTGTAATGAGTTGGTAGACTTTAAAAATTCCCTGCAGACTGCTCTGTAGGAGATGCTGAGTGATCAAATTGGTGTAACTAAGGAAATTATTTTTTGAGCTATGATTCAGAATCGGTACTGCCTAGACATAGTAAGGTCTTACAGAGTCTAATTATGATGCCTGCCAAAATCAATTACTAAAAAATGTAAATCAAAGTCAACAAACTTTACTAGAAGTAGCAAAGATAATAAGTGAGACAAAACAACTGGAATTAGTATCTTTGGAAAAGGGTAGGAGCAAATTACATAGGAAAAATGGGAATTGTGGAGTCAATACATGCAGAGTAGGAATGAGGTTTAAAAGAAGGCAGGATTTGAATGAGCTATGTAATGGCTGACTGACAATGACTGGATATATTATAAGTAATGTATAATGTTTGCAGCTACAGTTGTGCCAGCATGGTTTGTAATGTACAATATTTGCAACTGAGATTGTGTCAGTATTGGTTATTTTCACTTATATAAATGTGAGATTGCCTAGGTCATACATGATAATTTAATAAAGATGTTTCTTGTTTTAAAAAAAACATGATGGGAGTAACAAAAAGCAATACAACTGGCTATCTATTTGAAGATAGTCAGTCTTCCCACTGGTTTTACCTGTTCACTTTTGGCAAATGCCATGAAAGGCTGATTAGATCTGTTTGGAAAATTTGATTTGTGCAGCAGGTAGAGCCTTAGTTGGACGTTGCACCTCTAAAGAATGAAGAATTCTCTCACCTTTGTTCTGTAGGTCAGGAAAGAATGCAGAAGATGAATAGCTTGGTTCAAACGGACTTCTGATAGACCCCTTCTTCTGTGTTAGGACGTCCATTAAGAGGGGGAAGTATAATGATTCACCCTTCACTGAGAATTAGGAGAAGGCAAAACCAGTGCTGCCTAAGCCAGTAAGGAGCCATCAGTATCATCCTTGGTCAGTCTTCCCTCACTTTCTGCAATACCCTGGGGATAAGGGGAAAGGCATAAGATAGAGGTCTGTCTAGTTTAAGGAGAATATATCTGTCCTCTGTACCCCTTTCTGTCTGGGGAGTACTTGAACATAACTTGCTGATCTGCCTGTTTACTAAAGAAAGAAAACAATCTATCTTTGGCACACCCCATTTGTGTGTCAGGTGAATAAAGATTTCCCTTTTCAGAATCCATGCCCATTGGGTGGGGGGTCTAGGACAGAATCTGCTCAGCCTATCAACCACAAGGTTGCCTGGCCCTAAAGAAGTATGATACAATGGGAGTCCATCTAAGCTGCTTCACCATTAGCCACAGTTCCCTTGTTAACCTGCATAGGTGGGTCCCCTCTTGTTTATACATATATATATATATATATATATATATATATATATATATATATATATATATATGGTACTAACCTTTCTTGGAGTGCTCTGGAGGCCAGTACAACTGTCATCATTCCTTTATATTAATGCATTGAGCCTGCTGGTTGCCTGTCTCATGGCCTTTGGACATTAAATTATCTCAGGTATGCTCATCAAAACAGGTCTAAGCTGTCTGTGATTAGGACTGTTTCTGGATGGTAGAAGGGGGGCTACTGGGTAGGCTCTGACAACTCTCCACCCACCAAAGCATCTCTTTTTTAGGTATGGCAGAAGAGGAATTCCTGCTACCAAAGACAGCTGGTGTTGGGACCAGTATTGTTTTAGGAAGCAGTACAGTTTCCTTGGGCAATTTTACCAGTGGGACCATTAGGATACATGATGTCATATACCCAGGCAGCCTCAAAAACTGTTGCTCTAGTGTTTGCTGCATAGAAGCCTGAAGTACTCACAGAGGAACAAAACATTGTCCTCTGGTAAAAAGACTCTCTATTGGATATAGACCAAGTCTGCCTCCAGGAAAGTAACTATGTTGTCAGGATTCAGTTGTGACTTCTGGACATTGTCGGTGAAGCCAACCTTCTGAAAGCAATGCATGGTGACTTGTATGGCTGTCAGAAGTTCTGCTGGTGATGTCATCTGGATCAAGTAATCAGCTAAGTATGTGTAAATGTGGACTCGTTTGATTCTGCATAATGTGATAACTGGTGTCAGACATTTGGTAAATGCTCTGGGTACAGCAGATAAGCCAAATGGTAGGACACCAAATTGGTAGTGTGATCCACCTGCTTGAAAACATAGGTGTTTCCTGAAGGATATGTGCATAAAAGTTGGCATTCTTCCAAAATGGCAAGGAGCTTTGCAAGGTTAACATTTTTAATTTCAGTACAGCCAAGAATTTGCTCAGTGTTGAAAGGTCCAGGATGGATTTTCTTTTCTAGAGGATAAGAACAGGTGTAAAGAAAAACCTGTAGCTGACTCCTCAGGAAGAACTGGTTGAATGGAACCTTGTTACAAAAGATCCTTTAAGAGAAATTAGTTTTCTTTGTTGTTTTGGAGGAGTGGAGTGGCTAAGCAGGGCAGTGTCTTCCAAAACTGCAGGACGTAACCTTTTTTGATAATCTGTAGTACCCATTTGCCCTGGGTAATCTGTCCCCGATAAGTGACAAAGGAGGTGAATCCCCCCCCCCAGCAAGGTGTTGGGGGGGGTAGGGGAGGAATTTAAGGAGAGGGAAGGACAGTCATAGCTGCTCACTGTCAGGGTAGGGTCTGTAGGACCCCCCTCCCATGTCTGGAACACTGGTAGGTTTGCCAATTTCTTTAATATATTGGCCTTTCACCAGAGGAGACTTTTTTTTTTTGCATATAGGAAAAAGGAAAGGAAAATATTTACTGTAGTAGCTTCTGCTGCATCTGGGGGTAAGTGAAAGACAGAATCCCTTAACTGACTTCATTTGTTTCCCCTTTTGATCCAGTTTCTCAATACCTTTTCTGCTGGGGATCCAAACAGAAAATCCTTGTTTAATGGGGGATTGCATCAAGGAGCTGTGTTTTAACATGATCTGACATGGATCGTGTCCTCAATCAGGCATGTCTCCTTGTCATGAGCAGTATGGTGGATGCTGTGCATGATGCATTAAATGCGTCATACCCACATTTAAATGAATGTCTGGACACCTGAAGCCTACACTTCAAAATTCCTGGATGTCCTTCAGGAGGCTCTAGTCTATGTCCAATCTGCTTTAGTTTTAATTTGTTCCTGAACAGACTCAAGATATCTGAGCATGTGGATTTGGTAGCTCAGAGCTCTTATGGTGAAGTGACTGAGGTGTATTTATTTTCATCAGATTGGTCTAGGAGTCTACTCTCCCTATCATTTTACAAAATATTTTTGGATGCAGGGCTAGATAATCCTTTGGAGGATTCCAGATATATCACAGCTGGATCTATCACTGGGTATTTATGGAGGTGCTTGTCGAACTCAAACATCCTATAGAAGCAATCAGACCGTCTTTAGGCAGGGGGTAAGGAATCAAACTGCAATGACACGCCACCAAACACATCACCCAAGACTTTGCTGAATGTAAGTACAGCCAGAGGTCTAGGAGCATGTAGCCTCAAGAGTTTTCTATAATTGGACTGGGCCTGGGAATTTTCTCAGAGAATTCCCATAGACTCACAATTAAAAGATGCCTTCATTCTATGAAGGTAATCTCCAAAGGACAAGGTGTCTCCTGATTCAGAATTCCAATATTGCTAAGGGGGAAGATGCACTCCATAGACAAGTTCCTCTTCATCCTTTGACTCTGAGGAATTGGTATCTTCCTGAGGGGATATGTACCTTTTTCTTTTCCTAGGGGAGGATAAAGACACAGGTCCCTTTTCCAAGGTCTGTTGCCTAGACTTCATGAAACCCATGAAGTCTTCTGCCAGCCTATGTCCTGCAGAGTGACCTAGGTAGAAGTGGCAGGGATCTGAACAGCATCAGCTGGGGCAAACCTACCTGCCTTTTAGACTTGGGCATCTTGGGCTGGGGGGGGGGTGGATGACAAGATCTCAGGTCACAAGTGGCCGTGACCTTGATCTTGTTCCCAAGTAATTCTGCCAGAACTAAGACCAAGGGAATACTGCCCTCACCCTTTGTTGCCAGAACCCTGGCATCAGAAAATGTGGCCTGCTTATCAGCTTCAGACCCTACCAATGTCAGTCTGGTAATGGTACATGAGGACTAGGCTGCAAGTATAGAAGTATCTGGAGGAGGCATGCCACAGGGCTCAGGCTTGAATGTTGTTAGACTAGGGAGCTGCACAGGTGCTTTGTCAGAGTCATGATCTCAAGATGAGGAGGGGAACCAGATTCAGAGATGTCTTTGGCCTCCCTCACATCAGTCAATTTTGAGCATTCCTTTTGTTACTTCAGGACAATATCCTGGGAAATGGTGGACGCCATGATGTGTGAAGGCCAAGTGTTGTCTGACTCTAAGTACTGATCAAAGGATTTGGTCCTTTGCTTATTTATTTTGCTGTTAAATATAGCATAAAAAGAGCAGTTTAGCGTGCCATGCCTGGGCTCTAAGTAGAACAGAAACCAAGAATGGCTGTCTTTGAGATCAATCTATTTCACACGACAGACAACTGTTAGCTTTTTTAAACATTAAACATCCCATATCGAAATGCAGTTACAGATAACAGAGGTTCACCAATGAGATACTTAGCTGAATACTCTGTTAATCAAGCTGACCAAAAGACTGACAATGCTTACATGCGTGGTCTTATGCACTGGACTGACAATACACACAAGAAAGAACTGAAGATGGCATCAGTCCATGATCTTTTATACCACCGACATCCTGACTTTGGACAACAAACAAGTTAACCCTTTTGGGGCATGGCGAAAGATTCTGGTATTAGGGAAGGCAGTTGGCTTTTGCACAGCAGGAAGTCCCAAGACCAACTACAGTGAAGATCTAGTTAGTACAACCATCACCACCAGCATCAGCCAGTCATAATCTACAGGAGCGGGCATTTACTCAGCATGTGTAAGCTCCTGGCCTTCCTCCTCATCCTCACTTCCTGATGACAGCAGGTATAAGATTATCTCCTTTTCTTCACTGTGGCTTTCACAGACGTAGAACTTGATTCTCATCTAAAACTGGATGAAAACATTTGTTCAAAGTCAAAGTGCTCCTGTGCTATTTGCTTACTGTCTAAGACTGCAGATGTCTCATCTATTTATGGGACAGATGCACCATTCTTGGACCTCTATACCTGTGATGTTCGGATCAGCTTCCTAAAAGAAATGTTTGATTCTCATTTAGGCATCTGTAGAGCTGACGTCTGATGTCCATGTACCACCACTAATACTGATGGAAAACGTCTGAAAGGTAGCAGGAGAAATGGGTCTATATCACTTCAGCGAAAACCCTTTTACTCAAACACCTCTTTGTCAAAATGCTTATTGTCAAAAGCTCAATCCGTTGAATGGCCATTTTAGCTAATTTTTTCCTAGGGGAATAAAACACTTGGCCAGCCTAACAAATGTCAAACATGTCACGAAATGTAAAACCCATCAAGGTGGGGGCTGTGCCCCCCACAACCCCCTAACTAAACATACCAACTCCCCAATTGCCATACAGTGGGGAAAAGGGCAAATCCCCTATAATGGCCAAGCATTTTTCCACGTAGGAAAAATTCGCTAAAACAGCCGTTCGATAAATCGAGCTTTCGACAATAAGCATTCGGCAAAGATGTGTTCAAGTAAAAAGGTTTTCACTTAAGTAAAGTACACCCAGAGAAATACAGGTGGTCTAGAAAGCCAAAATCACTGGTGCATCAATACCTGTCCATGGCATCTATGGACCGGTATCCTAAGAGGAGGGCTTTCTCTTATTTAATTAATTGTACATATTATCTTCTGGAATTTCTTCAGACTTTTGCTTATCAGTAAAGAATGAGAGAGACGTGTCCCTTTTCCCTCTCTTAGATTCCATTAAAACAATGTGGCTAACTGGAAGAGTAGAGAGAGTGAATGGATGAATGTGAACTTCTACAACTGGTGAGGGAAGTAATGACTCTTGGGTAAAAAGGCCCAGGCATACCTACCCCATTACTTCTCCTTAGCAGACTCCTCCATAATACGAATTTTTGTCAACTTTGTCTGTTTTTCTAGAGCCTTAAGTTTTTCTAAGTCTAGGAGTCTCTAAAGATTTTAGACACTATGACTGACTGACAGAGGACATCCCATAGTATATATTCTATAAATGCTACAAGTTTCTTAGCCATCCTAAATGTTTCATTAAATGATGGACAATGAACGCAGGATATACATTTGTACTCTTTTCTTAAACAAAAAACATTGATACCACAAGACTACTTGCTGTTGACATCTCAAAGGGTATAATGTTGTTGTGTCTTTCAGCTTTTCCCGGTTAGGGTCGCCACAGCAGAACTCCGGTCCGCTAATGATTGCCAGCTCTGACACACAGCCTTCAACGAAGGTATGCCCATTCATGCATGTCTCCACAGAGAAGACGCTTTAGCTGAGAATCGAACAGGACAACGTCTTACTGTGAGGCGACAACGCTACCGCAGCACCACCACCGCAGTGCATCTCAAAGGGTATAATATATACTTAAAATCAGATAAACTGAACTAACAGATTAAGCAGGAACTTTGAAATAAAAATTCTTATCAAAACTCATAAGAAAACAAAATCCTCAACTGATATAATATGTGCTAAAAATAAAGCCAGTCTGGACACAAGCCACCAAGTTTATTCAACAGCTCAGAGCTTTCAATCCTCAGTCATATAGCACTTCTTCAGAACCCAAACCAACAGTTTCCCTTCCTTAAAAAACAAACATGGAAACATCATGTTATTTTCCATATCAAATCAATAATCAAATGTCCTTAAGACTTGTACAGTTATTCAATAAACAATTCACTACATATTAAACACAGAAAAAATGTGTGCGAATATGTGTGTGTGTGTGTGTGTGTGTGTGTGTGTGTGTGTGTGTGTGTGTGTATACACACACACACACAAACATATATATATATATATATATATATCTACACACATATACATATGGGTTTACTTCATAGTATCATGTATTCTTCCCTTACAAGGCCCATTATTGAGTACAACACCCCATTCTGCATGTACCTTGCAAAGCACATGCAGCAGCTGGAGAGATCACAGAAGTTCCTCACCAGGAGAATCCAGGGCCTCAAAAATCTACCATACACAGACAGGCTAAAAGCCCTATCCCTCTACTCAGTTTCATACAGACTCCTCAGAGGCATACAAGGCAATCTTGGATCCCACCTTGATGGGACTTGCTGCATATCTGCAAGTCAAGCTCCACTCTAGTAACCCGCACACACGGCCTCAACCTTGTCTATGACATCAATACGACTTGTTGGTGGAATGGTGAGACAGATTTGTGTCCCAGAGACTCCACCATCTGTGAAATAGACTCCCTCTCCATGTCAAGCAGAGTACCTCTTTACCCAGTTTTAAGAGCATCCTGGATTACTGGATGGGAAATAGAAATTACATCCCTGGGATTCCACCCGTGTCCCTGCTGGACAGGGGCATTGGGTGCTGATTTGTCTATACATGGGCTAAACTCTTGGCTAGGCTTATAAGGGCTTCACGGCCAATAGCCTAGTAACTTCCTATGATATATATATATATATATATACATATATATATATATATATATATATATACACACACACACACACACACACACACACACACACACACACACACACACACACACACACACACACACAAACACAAACACATTTAGATGAATGTGTCACCATTTCTAACACTACATAAAATAACTAAAGAATCTCAATATTAATTAATAACTGATCTTCCAGCATTTTCTTTTGGCCTGTAACTTATCTGCCCATAATACTAGCATAGTGGTCATAAAATGTTGTCAAGCATCCCGGGTGGATGTGATGCATCAAAAAGTACCTAACAGGGAAGCTCCCTACATTCCAGTTTGGCATCCCAAGGCCCATCTCTCATAAGAGATGCAGCTTTTTCCAGGACATAAAATAACATTTTTTGAAACCTTTGCAAATCTTAGTATGCCTATACAAAGCATTGCTCTTATCCTTGTTTTTTATAGCATATGTATGCTCGTAAATTCTTTTTCCCAAGGAATATTCAGTTTTTCCCACATAGGATGAGGAACAGCTGAGACAACAAGGAATATACATCACCCTGCTCCTGTTACATTCATATTTACCATCGGTGATAACAGCCCTCAGATAAAAGGGTGCAGTTATTTTAAGAGAATCCAAAATAAAATGGCATTATGGACAGGCACCACATTTCTTCATCCTTTCTGTACTGCCAAAGTGGTACTGTCTGTTTCCATTCTACCCTCCACAAATTATTTTAAGATCTTCCCTTTTGTAAACAAACATATGAGCATTACCCAATTTTTCTGTTAAACCTGTAGATCTAAACACTGCGTTACAGTTCCTTTTTTTCAAACATCCTTATTAAACATGACATTTTTCTAAAAGTATATGAACTTTGAATAGTATAAACACCCTAACACTGAGGTTCCGAACTCTGATACAACACTGAAAAAAAGTTGACACATCACTGTGCATACTGTGAGACATATCCTTTGAGCATGCAACAATAATGTTTTCTGCATCAGGGCAATCCCCACCCCCAGAAAATTACATATTTTAACTCTGAGACTGCACAGTATAGGATAAAGAGCACATTCCCCAATGTCAGTAATATATCAAAATTGTGGAATTGTCAACCATGTTTTGTCAACTAAAGTGTGTTGACAAAACAAACAACTTTTAAGATAGCCAGGGAAAATACGTTCTCTCATTTATAATTTATATATTTTAACTTTTTATTCAATATTGTTGCTGCCAAGAAGAAGAAGAAGATTGCTGTTGCTTGTTTTTTAAATAATTGTACAAGTTTTGGTAATTCAATTACTGATTTGTCATGGAAAACCATAATTCCATGTTAAGTAAGGGGAAGTAATATTGTTACGATTCTGAAGATGTCACATATTTGAGGAATAAAAGTGCTAAATTGTTAAATAAAGTCGGTGGCTTGGGTCCAGATTGGCATTTTTTAATTATAAAACAAACTGCAGAACTAGAAAAGTGACCTCTTACTTCAGGCAGCAGAAACAGCAAAAGAGGAAAGCAGGCAGCTTACTGTTTTACATTAAGGCTGGTTAATAATGGCTGTAATTCAAGACTGTCATATCATCATACCATACAAGTGTTGATGCCTGACTGTTAAAAAATGTGACTGAGGAATGATGACTACATTTGGCAGCCAGTTTCAAGACATATCCATGAATCCTGCAGCAATCTTATGATGTACCTCTAGAGGGACATAGAGAAGACAAGACTCCTGAACCTGATGGATTAGAAATAATACGACTTAAAAACATAAGCAATACACAAAGGGGGATGTTGGAAAAATCCTGGAAATTAAAGATTCTAAAGGAGAAACGTGGGGACTATATAGGCATTAATTGACCTTATGACATAAACAAATAAAATGTTGTTATAATAGTATTCACAAACTAACTTCATTCAGTTCTAGGACTAGGTTACCTTACAGACTGAAACAGTTACACCCCAGGATATACCGTATTTAAATATTAGTAAAGCTTTTAAAATATTTATCACATAAACACAACCATTAGGTAAACTACAAAGACTAAGGGTAGAAGACAAATCCATTAGATAGCTAAAGTGTTATAAAAAAAAGGGCAGAAAGGGTGACTGTAAAAGGTCCACTCTGAAAATAAAGCAGCATGCACCCAGCTCCACTGGCATACAGGCAGGTGACCTGTGTTCCTCTCCCTATCATTTTACAAAATATTTTTGGATGTAGGGCTAGATAATCCTTTGGAGGATTCCAGATACATCACAGCTGGATCAATCACTGGATTTTTATGGAGGTGCTTGTCGAACTCAAACATCCTATGGAAGCAATCAGACCATCTTTAGGCAGGGGGTAAGGAATCAAGCTGCAATGACATGCCACCAAACACATCGCCCAAGACTTTGTTGAATGTAAGTACAGCCAGAGGTCTAGGAGCATGTAGGCTCAAGAGTTTTCTATAATTGGACTGGGTCTGGGAATTTACTCAGAGAATTCCCACAGACTCCCAATTAAAAGATGCCTTCATTCTATGAAGGTAATCTCCAAAGGACAAGGTGTCTCCTGATTCAGAATTCCAATATTGCTAAGGGGGAAGATGCTCTCCATAAACAAGTTCCTCTTCATCCTTTGGCTCTGAGGAATTGGTATCTTCCCGAGGGGATATGTACCTTTTTCTTTTCCTAGGGGAGGATAAAGACACAGGTCCCTTTTCCAAGATCTGTTGCCTAGACTTCATGAAACCTATGATGTCTTCTGCCAGCCTATGTCCTGCAGAGTGACCTAGGTAGAAGTGGCAGGGATCTGAACAGCATCAGCTGGGGCAAACCTACCTGCCTTTTAGACTTGGATCTTGGGCTGGGGGGGGGGGGGATGACAAGATCTCAGGTCACAAGTGGCCGTGACCTTGATCTGGTTCCCAAGTAATTCTGCCAGAACTAAGATCAAGGGAATACAGCCCTCACCCTTGGTTGCAAGAACCCTGGCATCAGAAAATGTGGCCTGCTTATCAGCTTCAGATCCTACCAATGTCAGTCTGGTAATGGTACATGAGGACTAGGCTACAAGTATAGAAGTATCTGGAGGAGGCTTGCCACAGGGCTCAGGCTTAAATGTTGTTAGACTAGGGAGCTGCACAGGTGCTTTGCCAGAGTCATGATCTCAAGATGCGATGGGGAACCAGATTCAGAGATGTCTTTGGCCTCCCTCACATCAATCTCTTTCGAGCATTCCTTTTGTTACTTCAGGACAATATCCTGGGAAATGGTGGACGCCATGATGTGTGAAGGCCAAGTGTTGTCTGACTCTAAGTACTGATCAAAGGATTTGGTCCTTTGCTTATTTATTTTGCTGTTAAATATAGCATAAAAAGAGCAGTTTAGCGTGCCATGCCTGGGCTCTAAGTAGAACAGAAACCAAGAATGGCAGTCTTTGAGATCAATCTATTTCACACGACAGACAACTGTTAGCTTTTTTAAACATTAAACATCCCATATCGAAATGCAGTTACATATAAAAAAGGTTCACCAATGAGATACTTAGCTGAATCCTCTGTTAATCAAGCTGACCAAAAGACTGACAATGCTTACATTCGTGGTCTGATGCACTGGACTGACAATACACACAAGAAAGAACTGAAGATGGCATCAGTCCATGATCTTTTATACCACCGACATCCTGACTTTGGACAACAAGCAAGTTAACCCTTTTGGGGCATGGCGAAAGATTCTGGTATTAGGGAAGGCAGTTGGCTTTTGCACAGCAGGAAGTCCCAAGACCAACTACAGTGAAGATCTAGTTAGTACAACCATCACCACCAGCATCAGCCAGTCATAATCTACAGGAGCGGGCATTTACTCAGCATGTGTAAGCTCCCGGCCTTCCTCCTAATCCTCACTTCCTGATGAAAGCAGGTATAAGATTATCTCCTTTTCTTCACTGTGGCTTTCACAGACGCAGAACTTGATTCTCATCTAAAACTGGATGAAAACATTTGTTCAAAGTCAAAGTGCTCCTGTGCTATTTGCTTACTGTCTAAGACTGCAGATGTCTCATCTATTTATGAGACAGATGCACCATTCTTGGACCTCTATACCTGTGATGTTCGGATCAGCTTCCTAAAAGAAATGTTTGATTCTCATTTAGGCATCTGTAGAGCTGACGTCTTATGTCCATGTACCACCACTAATACTGATGGAAAACGTCTGAAAGGTAGCAGGAGAAATGGGTCTATATCACTTCAGCGAAAACCATTTTACTCAAACACCTCTTTGTCAAAATGCTTATTGTCAAAAGCTCGATCCGTTGAATGGCCATTTTAGTTCATTTTTTCCTAGGGGAATAAAGCACTTGGCCAGCCTAACAAATGTCAAACATGTCACGAAATGGAAAACCCATCAAGGTGGGGGGCTGTGCCCCCCACAACCCCCCTAACTAAACATACCAACTCTCTGATTGCTGTACAGTGGGGAAAAGGGTAAATCCCCTATAATGGCCAAGCATTTTTCCCCGTAGGAAAAATTCGCTAAAACAGCCATTCGATAAATCGAGCTTTCGACAATAAGCATTCGACAAAGATGTGTTCAAGTAAAAAGGTTTTCACTTAAGTGAAGTAGATCCAGAGAAATACAGGAGGTCTAGAAAGCCAAAATCACTGGTGCATCAATACCTGTCCATGGCATCTATGGACCGGTATCCTAAGAGGAGGGCTTTCTCTTATTTAATTAATTGTACATATTATCTTCTGGAATTTCTTCAGACTTTTGCTTATCGGTAAAGAATGAGAGAGACGTGTCCCTTTTCCCTCTCTTAGATTCCATTAAAACAATGTGGCTAACTGGAAGAGTAGAGAGAGTGAATGGATGAATGTGAACTTCTACAACTGGTGAGGGAAGTAATGACTCTTGGGTAAAAAGGCCCAGGCATACCTACCCCATTACTTCTCCTTAGCAGACTCCTCCATAATACTAATTTTTGTCAACTTTGTCTGTTTTTCTAGAGCCTTAAGTTTCTCTAAGTCTAGGAGTCTCTAAAGATTTTAGACACTATGACTGACTGACAGAGGACATCCCATAGTATATATTCTATAAATGCTATAAGTTTCTTAGCCATCCTAAATGTTTCATTAAATGAAGGACAATGAACGCAGGATATACATTTGTACTCTTTCCTTAAACAAAAAACATTGATACCACAAGACTACTTGCTGTTGACATCTCAAAGGGTATAATGCTGTTGTGTCTTTCGGCTTTTCCCGGTTAGGGTCGCCACAGTGGAACTCCGGTCCACTAATGATTGCCAGCTCTGACGCACAGCCTTCAACGAAGGTATGCCCACTCATGCATGTCTCCACACAGAAGACGCTTTAGCTGAGAATCGAACAGGACAACGTCTTACTGTGAGTCGACAACGCTACCGCAGCACCACCACCGCAGTGCATCTCAAAGGGTATAATATATACTTAAAATCAGATAAACTGAACTAACAGATTAAGCAGGAACTTTGAAATAAAAATTCTTATCAAAACTCATAAGGAAACAAAGTCCTCAATTGATGTAATATGTGCTAAAAATAAAGCCAGTCTGGACACAAGCCACCAAGTTTATTCAACAGCTTAGAGCTTTCAATCCTCAGTCATATAGCACTTCTTCAGAATCCAAACCAACAGTTTCCCTTCCTTAAAAAACAAACATGGAAACATCATGTTATTTTCCATATCAAATCAATAATCAAATTTCCTTAAGACTTGTACAGTTATTCAATAAACAATTCACTACATATTAAACACTGAAAAATGTGTGTGAATATGTGTGTGTGTGTGTGTGTGTGTGTGTGTGTGTACACACACAAACACATATATATATATATATATATATATATATCTACACACATATACATATATATATGGCTTTACTTCATAGTATCATGTATTCTTCCCTTACAAGGCCCATTACTGAGTACAACACCCCATTCTGCATGTACCTTGCAAAGCACATGCAGCAGCTGGAGAGATCTCAGAAGTTCCTCACCAGGAGAATCCAGGGCCTCAAAAATCAACCATACACAGACAGGCTAAAAGCCCTATCCCTCTACTCAGTTTCATACAGACTCCTCAGAGGCATACAAGGCAATCTTGGATCCCACCTTGATGGGACTGCTGCATATCTGCAAGTCAAGCTCCACTCTAGTAACCCGCACACACGGCCTCAACCTTGTCTATGACATCAATACGACTTGTTGGTGGAATGGTGGGACAGATTTGTGTCCCAGAGACTCCACCATCTGTGGAATAGACTCCCTCTCCACGTCAAGCAGAGTACCTCTTTACCCATTTTTAAGTGCATCCTGGATTACTGGATGGGAAATAGAAATTACATCCCTGGGATTCCACCCGTGTCCCTGCTGGACAGGGGCATTGGGTGCTGATTTGTCTATACATGGGCTAAACTCTTGGCTAGGCTTATAAGAGCTTCAGGGCCAATAGCCTAGTAACTTCCTATGAGATATATATATATATATATATATATATATATATATATATATACACACACACACACACACACACACACACACACACACACATAAACACAAACACATTTAGATGAATGTGTCACCATTTCTAACACTACATAAAATAACTAAAGAATCTCAATATTAATTAATAACTGATCTTCCAGCATTTTCTTTTGACCTGTAACTTATCTGCCCATAATACTTGCACAGTGGTCATAAAATGTTGTCAAGCATCCCGGGTGGATGTGATGCATCAAAAAGTACCTGACAGGGAAGCTCCCTACATTCCAGTTTGGCTTCCCAAGGCCCATCTCTCATAAGAGATGCGGCTTTTTCCAGGACATAAAATAACATTTTGTGAAACCTTTGCAAATCTTAGTATGCCTATTCAAAGCATTGCTCTTATCCATGTTTTTTATAGCATATGTATGCTCGTAAATTCTTTTTCCCAAGGAATGTTCAGTTTTTCCCACATAGGATGAGGAACAGCTGAGACAACAAGGAATATACACCACCCTGCTCCTGTTACATTCATATTTGCCATCGGTGATAACAGCCCTCAGATAAAAGGGTGCAGTTATTTTAAGAGAATCCAAAATAAAATGGCATTATGGACAGGCACCACATTTCTTCATCCTTTCTGTACTGCCAAAGTGGTACTGTCTGTTTCCATTCTACCCTCCACAAATTATTTTAAGATCTTCCCTTTTGTAAACAAACATATGAGCATTACCCAATTTTTCTGTTAAACCTGTAGATCTAAACACTGCGTTACAGTTCCTTTTTTTCAAACGTCCTTATTAAACATAACATTTTTCTAAAAGTATGTGAACTTTGAATAGTCTAAACACCCTAACACTGAGGTTCCGAACTCTGATACAACACTGAAAAAAAGTTGACACATCACTGTGCATACTGTGAGACATATCCTTTGAGCATGCAACAATAATGTTTTCTGCATCAGGGCAATCCCCACCCCCAGAAAATTACATATTTTAACTCTGAGACTGCACAGTACAGGGTAAAGAGCACATTCCACAATGTCAGTAATATATCAAAATTGTGGAATTGTCAACCATGTTTTGTCAACCAAAGTGTGTTGACAAAAATAACTTTTAAGATAGTCAGGGAAAATACGTTCTCTCATTTATAATTTATATATTTTAACTTTTTATTCAATATTGTTGCTGCCAAGAAGAAAAAGAAGATTGTTGCTGCTTGTTTTTTAAATAATTGTACAAGTTTTGGTAATTCAATTACTGATTTGTCATGGAAAACCATAATTCCATGTTAAGTAAGGGGAAGTGATATTGTTACGATTCTGAAGAAGTCACATATTTGAGGAATAAAAGTGCTAAATTGTTAAATAAAGTCGGTGGCTTGGGTCCAGATTGGCATTTTTTAATTATAAGACAATCTGCAGAACTAGAAAAGTGACCTCTTACTTCAGGCAGCAGAAACAGCAAAAGAGGAAAGCAGGCAGATTACTGTTTTACATTAAGGTTGGTTAATAATGGCTGTAATTCAAGACTGTCATATTATCATACCATGCAAGTGTTGATGCCTGACTGTTACAAAATGTGATGAGGAATGATGACTACATTTGGCAGCCAGTTTCAAGACATATCCATGAATCCTGCAGCAATCTTATGATGTACCTCTAGAGGGACATAGAGAAGACAAGACTCCTGAACCTGATGGATTAGAAATAATACGACTTAAAAACATAAGCAATACACAAAGGGGGATGTTGGAAAAATCCTGGAAATTAAAGATTCTAAAGGAGAAACGTGGGGTCTATATAGGCATTAACTGACCTTATGACATAAACAAATAAAATGTTGTTATAATAGTATTCACAAACTAACTTCATTCAGTTCTAGGACTAGGTTACCTTACAGACTGAAACAGTTACACCCCAGGATATACCGTATTTAAATATTAGTAAAGCTTTTAAAATATTTATCACATAAGCACAACCATTAGGTAAACTACAAAGACTAAGGGTAGAAGACAAATCCATTAGATAGCTAAAGTGTTATAAAAACACGGCACAAAGGGTGACTGTAAAAGGTCCACTCTGAAAATAAAGCAGCATGCACCCAGCTCCACTGGCATACAGGCAGGTGACCTGTGTTCCTCTCCCTATCATTTTACAAAATATTTTTGGATGTAGGGCTAGATAATCCTTTGGAGGATTCCAGATATATCACAGCTGTATCTATCACTGGATTTTTATGGAGGTGCTTGTCGAACTCAAACATCCTATAGAAGCAATCAGACCGTCTTTAGGCAGGGGGTAAGGAATCAAGCTGCAATGACATGCCACCAAACACATCGCCCAAGACTTTGTTGAATGTAAGTACAGCCAGAGGTCTAGGAGCATGTAGGCTCAAGAGTTTTCTATAATTGGACTGGGCCTGGGAATTTACTCAGAGAATTCCCATAGACTCCCAATTAAAAGATGCCTTCATTCTATGAAGGTAATCTCCAAAGGACAAGGTGTCTCCTGATTCAGAATTCCAATATTGCTAAGGGGGAAGATGCTCTCCATAAACAAGTTCCTCTTCATCCTTTGGCTCTGAGGAATTGGTATCTTCCTGAGGGGATATGTACCTTTTTCTTTTCCTAGGGGAGGATAAAGACACAGGTACCTTTTCCAAGATCTGTTGCCTAGACTTCATGAAACCTATGAAGTCTTCTGCCAGCCTATGTCCTGCAGAGTGACCTAGGTAGAAGTGGCAGGGATCTGAACAGCATCAGCTGGGGCAAACCTACCTGCCTTTTAGACTTGGGCATCTTGGGCTGAAGGGGGGGGGGTGGATGACAAGATCTCAGGTCACAAGTGGCCGTGACCTTGATCTGGTTCCCAAGTAATTCTGCCAGAACTAAGACCAAGGTAATACAGCCCTCACCCTTGTTTGCAAGAACCCTGGCATCAGAAAATGTGGCCTGCTTATCAGCTTCAGACCCTACCAATGTCAGTCTGGTAATGGTACATGAGGACTAGGCTACAAGTATAGAAGTATCTGGAGGAGGCATGCCACAGGGCTCAGGCTTAAATGTTGTTAGACTAGGGAGCTGCACAGGTGCTTTGCCAGAGTCATGATCTCAAGATGTGGAGGGGAACCAGATTCAGAGATGTCTTTGGCCTCCCTCACATCAGTCTCTTTCGAGCATTCCTTTTGTTACTTCAGGACAATATCCTGGGAAATGGTGGACGCCATGATGTGTGAAGGCCAAGTGTTGTCTGACTCTAAGTACTGATCAAAGGATTTGGTCCTTTGCTTATTTATTTTGCTGTTAAATACAGCATAAAAAGAGCAGTTTAGCGTGCCATGCCTGGGCTCTAAGTAGAACAGAAACCAAGAATGGCAGTCTTTGAGATCAATCTATTTCACACGACAGACAACTGTTAGCTTTTTTAAACATTAAACATCCCATATCGAAATGCAGTTACAGATAACAGAGGTTCACCAATGAGATACTTAGCTGAATACTCTGTTAATCAAGCTGACCAAAAGACTGACAATGCTTACATGCGTGGTCTTATGCACTGGACTGACAATACACACAAGAAAGAACTGAAGATGGCGTCGGTCCATGATCTTTTATACCACCGACATCCTGACTTTGGACAACAAGCAAGTTAACCCTTTTGGGGCATGGCGAAAGATTCTGGTATTAGGGAAGGCAGTTGGTTTTGCACAGCAGGAAGTCCCAAGACCAACTACAGTGAAGATCTAGTTAGTACAACCATCACCACCACCATCAGCCAGTCATAATCTACAGGAGCGGGCATTTACTCAGCATGTGTAAGGTCCTGGCCTTCCTCCTCATCCTCACTTCCTGATGAAAGCAGGTATAAGATTATCTCCTTTTCTTCACTGTGGCTTTCACAGACGCAGAACTTGATTCTCATCTAAAACTGGATGAAAACATTTGTTCAAAGTCAAAGTGCTCCTGTGCTATTTGCTTACTGTCTAAGACTGCAGATGTCTCATCTATTTATGGGACAGATGCACCATTCTTGGACCTCTATACCTGTGATGTTCGGATCAGCTTCCTAAAAGAAATGTTTGATTCTCATTTAGGCATCTGTAGAGCTGACGTCTGATGTCCATGTACCACCACTAATACTGATGGAAAACGTCTGAAAGGTAGCAGGAGAAATGGGTCTATATCACTTCAGCGAAAACCCTTTTACTCAAACACCTTTTTGTCAAAATGCTTATTGTCAAAAGCTCGATCTGTTGAATGGCCATTTTAGCTAATTTTTTCCTAGGGGAATAAAACACTTGGCCAGCCTAACAAATGTCAAACATGTCACGAAATGTAAAACCCATCAAGGTGGGGGGCTGTGCCCCCCACAACCCCCCTAACTAAACATACCAACTCCCCAATTGCCGTACAGTGGGGAAAAGGGCAAATCCCCTATAATGGCCAAGCATTTTTCCCCATAGAAAAAATTTGCTAAAACAGCCGTTCAATAAATCGAGCTTTCGACAATAAGCATTCGACAAAGATCTGTTCAAGTAAAAAGGTTTTCACTTAAGTGAAGTAGACCCAGAGAAATACAGGTGGTCTAGAAAGCCAAAATCACTGCTGCATCAATACCTGTCCATGGCATCTATGGACCGGTATCCTAAGAGGAGGGCTTTCTCTTATTTAATTAATTGTACATATTATCTTCTGGAATTTCTTCAGACTTTTGCTTATCGGTAAAGAATGAGAGAGACGTGTCCCTTTTCCCTCTCTTAGATTCCATTAAAACAATGTGGCTAACTGGAAGAGTAGAGAGAGTGAATGGATGAATGTGAACTTCTACAACTGGTGAGGGAAGTAATGACTCTTGGGTAAAAAGGCCCAGGCATACCTACCCCATTACTTCTCCTTAGCAGACTCCTCCATAATACTAATTTTTGTCAACTTTGTCTGTTTTTCTAGAGCCTTAAGTTTCTCTAAGTCTAGGAGTCTCTAAAGACTTTAGACACTATGACTGACTGACAGACAGGACATCCCATAGTATATATTCTATAAATGCTATAAGTTTCTTAGCCATCCTAAATGTTTCATTAAATGAAGGACAATGAACACAGGATATACATTTGTACTCTTTTCTTAAACAAAAAACATTGATACCACAAGACTACTTGCTGCTGACATCTCAAAGGGTATAATGCTGTTGTGTCTTTCGGCTTTTCCCGGTTAGGGGTCGCCACAGCAGAACTCCGGTCCACTAATGATTGGCAGTAGATTTTTACATGCCGAGTTGCCAGCTCTGACGCACAGCCTTCAACAAAGGTACGCCCATTCACGCATGTCTCCACACAGAAGACAGTTTAGCTGAGAATCGAACAGGACAACGTCTTACTGTGAGGTGACAATGCTATGGCAGCACCACCACCGCAGTGCATCTCAAAGGGTATAATATATACTTAAAATCAGATAAACTGAACTAACAGATTAAGCAGGAACTTTGAAATAAAAATTCTTATCAAAACTCATAAGAAAACAAAGTCCTCAATTGATGTAATATGTGCTTAAAATAAAGCCAGTCTGGACACAAGCCACCAAGTTTATTCAACAGCTTAGAGCTTTCAATCCTCAGTCATACAGCACTTCTTCAGAACCCAAACCAACAGTTTCCCTTCCTTAAAAAACAAACATGGAAACATCATGTTATTTTCCATATCAAATCAATAATCAAATTTCCTTAAGACTTGTACAGTTATTCAATAAACAATTCACTACATATTAAACACTGAAAAAATGTGTGCGAATATGTGTGTGTGTGTGTGTGTGTGTGTGTGTGTGTGTATACACACACAAACACACATATATATATATATATATATATATATATATATATACACACACATATACATATATATATGGCTTTACTTCATAGTATCATGTATTCTTCCCTTACAAGGCCCATTATTGAGTACAACACCCCATTCTGCATGTACCTTGCAAAGCACATGCAGCAGCTGGAGAGATCACAGAAGTTCCTCACCAGGAGAATCCAGGGCCTCAAAAATCTACCATACACAGACAGGCTAAAAGCCCTATCCCTCTACTCAGTTTCATACAGACTCCTCAGAGGCATACAAGGCAATCTTGGATCCCACCTTGATGGGACTGCTGCATATCTGCAAGTCAAGCTCCACTCTAGTAACCCGCACACACGGCCTCAACCTTGTCTATGACATCAATACGGCTTGTTGGTGGAATGGTGGGACAGATTTGTGTCCTAGAGACTCACCCATCTGTGAAATAGACTCCCTCTCCACGTCAAGCAGAGTACCTCTTTACCCATTTTTAAGAGCATCCTGGATTACTGGATGGGAAATAGAAATTACATCCTTGGGATTCCACCCGTGTCCCTGCTGGACAGGGGCATTGGGTGCTGATTTGTCTATACATGGGCTAAACTCTTGGCTAGGCTTATAAGGGTCTCAGGGCCAATAGCCTAGTAACTTCCTATGATATATATATATATATATATATATATATATATATATATATATATACACACACACACACACACACACACACACACACACACACACACACATTTAGATGAATGTGTCACCATTTCTAACACTACATAAAATAACTAAAGAATCTCAATATTAATTAATAACTGATCTTCCAGCATTTTCTTTTGACCTGTAACTTATCTGTCCATAATACTAGCACAGTGGTCATAAAATGTTGTCAAGCATCCCGGGTGGATGTGATGCATCAAAAAGTACCTGACAGGGAAGCTCCCTACATTCCAGTTTGGCTTCCCAAGGCCCATCTCTCATAAGAGATGCGGCTTTTTCCAGGACATAAAATAACATTTTGTGAAACCTTTGCAAATCTTAGTATGCCTATTCAAAGCATTGCTCTTATCCATGTTTTTTATAGCATATGTATGCTCGTAAATTCTTTTTCCCAAGGAATGTTCAGTTTTTCCCACATAGGATGAGGGACAGCTGAGACAACAAGGAATATACACCACCCTGCTCCTGTTACATTCATATTTGCCATCGGTGATAACAGCCCTCAGATAAAAGGGTACAGTTATTTTAAGAGAATCCAAAATAAAATGGCACCACATTTCTTCATCCTTTCTGTACTGCCAAAGTGGTACTGTCTGTTTCCATTCTACCCTCCACAAATTATTTTAAGATCTTCCTTTTTGTAAACAAACATATGAGCATTACCCAATTATTCTGTTAAACCTGTAGATCTAAACACTGCGTTACAGTTCCTTTTTTTCAAACATCCTTATTAAACATGACATTTTTCTAAAAGTATGTGAACTTTAAATAGTCTAAACACCCTAACACTGAAGTTCCGAACTCTGATACAACACTGAAAAAAGTTGACACATCACTGTGCATACTGTGAGACATATCCTTTGAGCATGCAACAATAATGTTTTCTGCATCAGGGCAATCCCCACCCCCAGAAAATTACATATTTTAACTCTGAGACTGCACAGTACAGGGTAAAGAGCATATTCCCCAATGTCAGTAATATATCAAAATTGTGGAATTGTCAACCATGTTTTGTCAACCAAAGTGTGTTGATAAAACAAATAACTTTTAAGATAGTCAGGGAAAAAACGTTCTCTCATTTATAATTTATATATTTTAACTTTTTATTCAATATTGTTCTTGCCAAGAAGAAGAAGATTGTTGTTGCTTGTTTTTTAAATAATTGTACAAGTTTTGGTAATTCAATTACTGATTTGTCATGGAAAACCATAATTCCATGTTAAGTAAGGGGAAGTGATATTGTTACGATTCTGAAGAAGTCACACATTTGAGGAATAAAAGTGCTAAATTGTTAAATAAAGTCGGTGGCTTGGGTCCAGATTGGCATTTTTTAATTATAAAACAAAATGCAGAACTAGAAAAGTGACCTCTTACTTCAGGCAGCAGAAACAGCAAAAGAGGAAAGCAGGCAGATTACTGTTTTATATTAAGGCTGGTTAGTAATGGCTGTAATTCAAGACTGTCATATCATCATACCACGCAAGTGTTGATGCCTGACTGTTAAAAAAATGTGACTGAGGAATGATGACGACATTTGGCAGCCAGTTTCAAGACATATCCATGAATCCTGCAGCAATCTTATGATGTACCTCTAGAGGGACATAGAGAAGACAAGACTCCTGAACCTGATGGATTAGAAATAATACGACTTAAAAACATAAGCAATACACAAAGGGGGATGTTGGAAAAATCCTGGAAATTAAAGATTCTAAAGGAGAAACGTGGGGACTATATAGGCATTAATTGACCTTATGACATAAACAAATAAAATGTTGTTATAATAGTATTCACAAACTAACTTCATTCAGTTCTAGGACTAGGTTACCTTACAGACTGAAACAGTTACACCCCAGGATATACCGTATTTAAATTTTAGTAAAGCTTTTAAAACTATATCACATAAGCACAACCATTAGGTAAACTACAAAGACTAAGGGTAGAAGACAAATCCATTAGATAGCTAAAGTGTTATAAAAAAAGGCACAAAGGGTGACTGTAAAAGGTCCACTCTGAAAATGAAGCAGCATGCACCCAGCTCCACTGGCATACAGGCAGGTGACCTGTGTTCAATTAACTGCAAAAATGCCTTCTGAAGTTGTCAAGGGGAGGACAGGCCTGCCTATCTATGTAAGAGGGGGAGTAGAATAGCTCCATACTACTGTCACAATATCTCAGAGAAGATGCAGCAACATTTCAATGATCCCCTGGGATGTATGTTCAGCTCAACAAGTTAAGAACACAGAAGCCTTCTTTAGCAGGTACATTTAAGTATGCAAGTGCCTGAGTATGTAAAGTGGTCCCCAAGATGATGTGGGTCACATGTCCACCACCCTAAAGGGTAAAGGTAGTGCTTGAAAGAAAAAAATGCTTTCATTTCAGGGAAGCCAGCAAGGGCACAAGCAACCACTATGGCTGCCAGAGTCATGGCCCTCTGGAATTAATGAAAGATTAATGGTCAGCAAAGCACAGGATAAAAAGCATACACAAATAAGGAATATAACTAGTGATGTTATTTAGGATTTGTTTTTAGGAACACTCCTATTTAATGGATAGGTTTCTGAAATTTCTGACAGTATTCAAAACAATATCAGTTAGTTTGCAGATGGCTTTCTGGAGGAATTTGAGGATTAAGGGGAATGGGGGTTGAGAAGAGAGATGACCTGGGGACCAGTCATGAAGGACAGTGCCACTCAGTGACTCCTCTGACAGAGGGATTAGAGCAAAGAACCTGCTGTATTTGTTGCTCAGGTCACAGCATGGTTTGCCTCATCAGCGGAAAATCATTTCTGCCATTTTTGTGTTGAGAAACCACTCGTGAGGTAATAAAATGTACCTGTCAACTTGTCTGCTATCATGATGGATTTCCCCAGTGTATGTGTTGCTATTAGAAATCAGTTTGAAGAGATTTCTCATTGCCATGCTCTCACTGCTTCTCGAAACAAAGGGTAAGATCAGGTTTTTCCTTATTTGTTTATGTACCATACTACAGCCATACTGTCCATCTGACTCGCAACAGTCCCAGAATGGAGAGAGTACTGGAACACCTGCAATGCTAGGAGTACTGCTCTCATTTCCAGCACAATGATATGCAGGTCGGCCTCTTCGGGAGACCATGTGCCTTGAACAGTCTTCCCCAATAAATGCCCCCCCACCCGATATGGTAAGTGTCCGTGATCACTATGGCCTTAGGCTGAGGGAGGGTGTATGGCCAACCTTGTAATATTTGGTCTGAATGAATCGACCACCAAAGGTACTTTTGCAGGCCCAAGTTATGCTGATTTTGACAGACATAGGGTAAAATGGACAACTGGGTTGCTAATGTCCACTGGGGGATTCTCATATAGTATCTTGCGAGTGGAATTAGTGCAACTGCTGTGGGCATCGATCCCAGGGTCTGTAATATATTTCAGGCTGGCAATACTTTCCTGAGTATTCTTCTGACTCAAATATGAATGGTTTGAATCCTCAGTAATGGGAGAGATGTTGTCATTGACGTGGTTTTAAAAATGGCCCCTATGAATTCTAATGTCTGAGATGTTTGAAGCTGAGATTTGTTGTGGTACATTGTAATACCTAGGTTGGAACAAATCTGTAGCACACAGTTATGAGCTGCTATCAGCAGATGTTTAGTCAAGGCAGTTACGAGCCAGTTGTCTAGATATAGAAACACCCAGAATCCCTGCAGTCTGAAGTGAGCTGCTAAAACTGACATGCATTGGGTGAACACCCTGGGGGCTATCGTGAGACCAATGGACAGTGTTCTGAATTGGTGATGACTGGCTCCCAGCCAGAAGTGCAGATATCTCCTGGATCATCAACAGACCATGCTGCTTTGCCAGGGATGGTCTGCATCCCTCCCCTCTAGGCTTTTGAATATTAGCTAAAACATTGTCTTCCCCATAGTGCCTTTTTTAAGCAATGCCAAACTGAAAGTTCTTCGGACGTATCAAATAAAAAACAAGAAAATATAACCATATTACTGCTCAGTGCTAGGAGTCTAAACAAAAAACTCCACTCCCTAAAAGCTCTCTTTACCATAGAGAATGCCGATGTCTGTGCGGTCACTGAGACATGGTTTAAAGCTGCAGAGAGCACACTAACAGTGCTAAGTTATAATGCCTTCCACAAATTTAGGCCAGCTACTTCACAGGCAGGGACTAAAGGTGGAGGTGTCTCTATTTACATCAAAGATAAATATACTTCAAAGCTGGTCAAATAGGACAAAGCACTTGAGCTGCTCCATGTTCAAATCACCATAGGCAAAATCCAATACCACTTGCTTGCAAGCTACATGTCCCCCTCTATGACCCAGGAAACCCATACTATATATTTAAACTTATTAGAAACACTAACTATCCAACCCAGTACCATATTCAGGGGTCACTTTAATTACCCCCCTATTAACTGGGAATCCTATACGACATAAACGTACATGCACAGAGATTCCTGGATTTTGTAAACACAAACTCCCTGGACCAGATATAGTCAATACACCAACCAGGGGTGCAACTGTACTGGATCTGGTCCTCACTAATATGGGAGAGTGCTGCACACTTTCTACTGTAGTGCCTTCTCTGGTGCATCTATATGACAAGACTGAATGCTGTTTTATCAAACTTAAAAACGTGAAACCTTAAAATGTCAAAGGAACAGATCAGCAACTTTTTTTCCCAGGGAAAAATTTTGCTGATCCAAAAAAAAAAAAAACAAAACAAACAAAAAAAAACAATGTACAGACAAAATAAAGTGTGGGAGGGGGGCTTCCCCCCCCACCCCTATGTGGGGAGCACACAGCCCCTATCTTAAATATACCAACTCCAAGATCGCACCACAGTGGAGAAAACACCAAAGTCCGGAGAATGGCCCATCAATTTTTTTGCCTGGGAAAAAATTGATGTTCCGTGCCTTCGACATTTTCAGGTGTTGCGTTTTAAAGTTCGATATAAGAACATTTGCTAATTTAAGCATTTGCTCTTCTGACAGGAACCCTTCTCTGGTAAGGTCAGACCACAAAATGGTCTCCTTTGAAGTAAAAATAAAACCTGGACCCCCAGCTAAACCTGGAATATTCAGGAACTATTCTAAAGCTAACCTCCTGCTATTAAGTGAGAACCTGGCAACATTTCAAGCCCCCATAAACCCAGAGAACACTGCTGCCTATGTAGAACTGTTAACAGAAACCAAGTACAAGCATGTTAATAGCTGCATAGATGCAGCTGTATCCACCAGGAAGAAGTACAGAACTAAAAAAAAAAAAACAAGCCACTCTGGTGGAATCACAAAATCAACAGGCTGTACACAACAGGAGGAAGAAAATGATGGCAAAAATTAAGAGGTGCAGCACCCAACAGGATAAAAGCACTCTCATCAAACTAAAACTCAGAGGATGAATAAAGTGTACCAAAGCCAATCTTTGGTAAGTTTGGCCTCACAGGCCAAGGACAACCACAACGCATTCTTTAGCTATGTCCGTAAACCTCAAAGGCAATACACAATTGTCTGCAGAGCTCATTGTAGATGGAGCCACTTATACTGAACCAGAAGACATAGCAAACCTCCTGGCTGATAAATTCAGCTCCAACTTTACCCTTCTCTCCCCCCCTCAACCTTCCCTCAGGAAATATCATCAAATATAACTCCCCCTACTATCACTTGGGACCAGGTCCTTAATGCTCTCTCTAAGACCAAGAACACTGCATCAATGGGCACAGACAATATCCCAGGATGCCTTCTAAATAGCATGAAACATGACAAATCAGGGCCTCGAATTACTACTTAACTGTAGCCTCAAAAAAGGTTTAATGCCTCATGAATGGAGAATGGCATCAGTAATCTCTCTGCACAAAGGTGGGCCATCTACAGACCCATAAGTCTCACTAGTCTTATATATAAAGCCATGGAAAGAATTATCATGGAGATGATCAACAGAGATTGAGTTTGTCAACAATGTCTGAGTAGGGTATTGTGTCAGATGCCTTGGCCAGGTCAAGGTAGGCAGTGTGAACAATTTTGCCTTCATCCATTGCTTTGGTGAGCTTCTCAAAGAAGTCCACCAGGTTAAGTAGGCATGATCTACCCTTGGCAAAACCAAACTGGGTTGGGTCCATTGACTGGAGGTATCTTTTGTTACTTAGGTGCAGAGGATTATTTCCAGAGGCTACATAATTCCCTTTTCCTTACTGCCACCGCTACAGAACAAAATTCCCCGATTTTCTACCTAATCAGAGGAAAACAGCAGCTTCAGAAATTGAAAGGCTTTTAGAAAAAAGAGTCATCCAAGAGCACCCCCCCCCCCGACTAGAAAGGATCCAGAACTAATTCAAGATTCTTTTTAGCCTCTGCACCTAAGTATTTTTTGTTATACAATGCCGCGGTGGTACAGCGGTAGCGTTGTTACCTCACAGCAAGAGGTTCTCCCGTTCGATTCTTGGCTTGGCTTGGTAGTGCCTTCTGTGCGGAGTCTGCATGTCCTCCCGGCAGTTGGGTAGCATTCGAAAGACATGCATGCATAAATGGGCATGCCTTCGTTGAAGGTTGGGCATCAAGCTGGCACCTCGGCATTTCGTAAAAAATCTACTGCCAATCATTAGCGGACCGGAGTTCCACTGTGGTGACCCCTTACCGGGAAAAGGCCGAAAGACAAACAACAACAACCTAAGTATCTTTTGTTATATCTAGCCAGGCTCTCTGGTACAGGGATAAGCGACCCCCCAACTGCCTTCAGAGGTGGGCAATTAGTACTCCTTTCAGGAGAGCTGATAGGGCCTCTGGAAAAAAGAATCTCTGGATCCCTGGTTTTGCAGGCCATGTGGGTGGTGTCTACCATTTGAGTTCCCCCCTCTCCCCCTGGGGGCTCTCTCCACGTGGATCATAGAAAGGATCCTGGGATTTCCTGTACCACATCTTTCAACCACCTCATTGATTACTGGAAAAGGTTCTTTGAGGAGTCAAAAAAAGTACTCCCACACCAGACGGGTTTACATCACAAGTTAAAAAGTTTGAAAACTTCGAATCTCATATGATCGACATCATATGACCAAAGTTTCAAACACTGAACATTTCAATGGAGATTACCATAGGGAATTTTTCCCTTCACTTCAATGTAGTGTGACCTCACAGTTGGTATATTTAAGTAGCGGGGGGGGGTGCAGGGGGACTTGTCCCCCTGCATAGAGCTTTCAGGTATTTTTTTTTGTTTTTAGGTGTTTGAAAACTTCGCTCATATGAAGTCGATCATATGAGACTCTAAGCTTTCAGACTTTGAACTTATAATATAGACCCATAGCAGACAGGGTCTTACCATCTTTCTCACACCTGGAGGGTGTGTCCTTCACTTTAGGGCCAAATAACAAGCTTCCATCAAAGGAAGCACTGACGAAGATGACTTGAGTTGCTCTGCAAAGTCACACAGATACATCCAGGCATGCCTCCTGATGGAAATGTCTGAACCTGCCGCTCTTGAGGATTCTTCAGCTGCATGCGAGATAAGCCTCATAGAAAAATTTGAGACAGACTGGAGGGTCACTTACTGTGAAGTGATAAAAGACTCTGCCTCAGCAGTACTAGTCCCCTGAGAGGGATTTTGAGAGTTCTTTGATCAAGTCCCTCTGTAATCTGGTAAATTGTGCCAAGTAATTCAGGGACCTGAGAGCAAAGGTCGCAGATGCATACACACGTTTCCCAAACCTGTCCAGCACCCTAGACTCCCTGTTAGGTGGATGAACAAAAGAGCTGTTCTGAAAGTTCTTTCTTGGTGGCTGCCACCATAACCATAGCATCCACTGGTACTCCTTTGTTCCAAAATTCCCTTCCCTTTGGTGGTGCCAGCATCCTATCTGGTGCCTCTTGGGATCAGCTCTAGAGCATCTGGTTCCTTCCATGCCTGCTGAGAGATCAAAGCAATAAGCTCATCACAGGGCAGAGTCACCCAGGAAGTAGATGGCCCAGCACCAAATGCTTCCAGGAATACCAATTCCTCTTGAGAAGGGTTGTCGGTAGACCATTCTTCCCTCTATTTCAAGATTTCTAAAATGTCTCCAAATGAGATGTCATCAGGTGGTGATCTTGGGAACATTTCCCCCTCATCAAAATAAGTATTTTCTGTGATTGACTCCTGAGGGGAGTCCAAGTGCCTCCTCTTGCACTTACTCTTCCTAGTGACTTCTTCGGTGGGATATTCTGTTGAAGTATCAGAAGAGATAATTATGCCTTATGGAGTCACCTGGAAACTTTGGGCTGGCTGTCCATGCAGAGTAGAATGCTGAGGCTCACAACACAAAGATATCTGAGAAACATAAGGAAGATCTGCGGGGGGGGGGGGGTCTCATTTCTAAAAGAGAACACTCTTTCTACCACCTTGAAGGCAGAATGTCCTGGAGAGAAGAAAATTATTGGTGCTGAGAAGGCATGCCTCTGGACCGAGAGTTCCCTCCAACCCAAAGACACAGCACACAAGGCAGGAGTTGGAGCCAAGCTATCAAATGCTGAGGCTCGGAGAGGCAGCTATGGCTCTGACAACTTTAGTATTGACTCTAACCCCTCAGATCTGACAACAAAGCTTTGGGACCAAGAGCTGTTTGGCTCTAAAACAGAGCCAGCATGCTCAGAGAAGACATCGGATCCAAGGAAAGAGGTATCTTTGGATCCAAAACAGATGGTTCCAGGACCCTTGGATCCAAGGGCTCCAAAACCGAAGCACAGATCAGAGAAGGAGCCAAAATTGGTGGGGTTATACAAGCAGACATTTTTGGACCCATTGGGGTAGGAGCCAGGAGAACTCCCATCTGAATTTGTGTCGAAAGAAACTTTCTCATCATTCTGTCCACATCCACTTCAGTGACACTTCTGGATGAATGGAAAGAGGCAATAGATGAAGATCTGCATCTTTCCAGGAAGGGTGATGGGAGCCTAGAGGAAACTGGATCCATGGAAGATGCATATCTTGTTCTTGATAGATGTCTGGATTCTGAATGGGTCAGATCCAAAGAGAAGGATATGGTGTCTGAAGTTGGATCCGTGGATTTTTGTGTCGGATCCAAAGTTTTCTGAGTCTTCTTTCTGAGGCTCCAGTGTCTGATCTGAAGAAGATTAAGAACCACTAGGATGCTCCAAAGGCCTCTTTTTTTTCCCTCCTTTTTCTCATGCCTGGAGGTCTGACATACAGTTAGTGACTCTCCGAAGGCTGACAGATGATGGCCTTTGAGGATCAATTCATTTTTTCTATCTATGAGAGCTCTTGGATTAAAGGCTTTACATATGGAGTATGATGCCTGCAAATACACTGGTCCCAAGAAATAAACACAAAGACTACGGGAATCGAACAAATTCATCTTATGTCCACATTTACTGCGTTTTTAAAACCCTGGCGGTTTATATGCCATGATAATAGCCAAGTACAGTACCGCACCAGAAAGATAAAATTAAGTGGAGAGAACAAACGCTACTACTAATTACAAAATTGGTAATAATAATAATATTTTTTTTTTTTTTTTTTAGAATAAGAAGAAAAATTACACAGCTACCAGCAATGGGATTTAGAAAATACTGACAAATGATAATAGAAAGAAAAGGAGAATTACCAACTATGGCAATTTATTTTTTATTTATTTATTTAACATTTGTTAACAGGGAAAGTCCGACTTGGAATGAAGCCAATTTTCAGCGGAAGCCCAGGGAGAAATGCTCCAGACGCATGTCTTTGTAATGTGGGAGGAAACCAGCGCACCCAGAGAAAACCCACACAAGCACAGGGAAGATATGCAGACTCCACTCAGAAGGCACCCCAGCCAAGAATCGAACCGGAGAACCTCTTGTTGTGAGGCAACAATGTTACCACTGCACCACTGCGTCGCAATTAAAATTACTCGGAAGGAAGTAAGAAAAACACCAACAACTATCCTAAACAAGAAAGAAATACCAATAAATGGTAAGGAGAGAAAAATAGCAAAAATTACCAGCGATTATAATTGAACTACCAGTGGTAAGTCAAAGGTAAAGGGAGGAAAACTGTAAGATAGAAAAAATAAAATGAACTTAGCGTATTCTCACAACAAACACACTCGAAAGCTGTAGACTACGTTCGTTCACAATGTAGGCAAACGAGGATCTGGGAAATGAGGGGGGACTGCTGCATTATGGGTAAGGGAAGAGCTCGAGAGCTTGTAGTATCCACGAGGTGTGAAACAGCAGCCAAGTCAGATCAGAAGATCTGATTCAAACCATATGTTGAGGAATGAATGAAAACTGACATCAGATCAAATGATAGCATCACTGAACTTTTCCTTGATATTAAATTTAAACTAAGTTCAATAATAATAGTAAATAATAGACTAAATTCTTAACTTGTTGCCATGAAAAAGGTCCAGACAAAAAGGAAATAATCATTTAGTAATTAGAACACAAAATATTAGTAAGTTACCTGATTATGCAGCTTGTGGAAGTCAAGACAATAAATGCTGTTTGAAAACCATAAGAAAATTACCCAGGCATATAACAAACAACAGATACTTTAATGTAAGCTTGGTCAAAGGAATGTTAAAATCAAACTACATAAAAACAATACTATTGTTATACTGTTTAGGGTACCTGGCAATTTTCAAACAGTCATAAATGTTAAAAGATGCCTTAAAAATCGTGTTTATATAGTTACTCTTTTTGTGATATGATCTGTAAACCACAGATCTGAGCATCTCTAAGGGAAGAGGTTGAATAGACTTACTTTCTTTGCAGGTATTTTTGAGATCATGGACATTTTTATCAAATGGTAGAAAGCTTCAAGACAGTGCTCTTTTTGATGCACCCTAATCTTTCCCATCCTCTAGAAAGACTTCAAAATGTCTACAGATGAATCATGAAGAAAACAGTCATCTTTGACATTACCATATAGAATTAAGGCCTTATTATTGTCAGGCAAGTTCTCTGACAAGAACCAAACAAGTATGCATATAATTGTAATAAATCATAACTTGGCTAATGAGGCAGTACAATGACCTTTATGTGAGATAAAGAGGTAAGACACTTTTCCCTCACAAAGAACACTGCAAAATGTATCCCCTTCCACAAAGTCCCACTGTCACAAAAGGAAATATTGCCAACCTAGCTATCTGGAATTTTGTAAATAATTATATGTCATTTGAATGTTAATATGATTTATATAGAAGTGTGACAGGAGATACAAAATTCCAGATAGCTGGGCTGGCAGTAAGTGGTTGCATGTCATTTCCAAATATCAGCATGATGCAATTGCTTATGTTACAACTATATGCCATATTGTACAGACGTGTGGAAGAGATATTTTGTAAAATACTGAGCAGAAATGTATACACACTATTGTTAAATGTTTAGATATATATTTAAACAATGGTGACAGAAACACAAGGCGTTAACTTCAAGAGAATAGCTGAAAACTTAAAATTACTTTATAACAACGTAATAAAAGAGATGTTATCTTTCAGTTTCAGTGCAACAGGAGACAATCTCTAGAAATAGAAGGTTTTTGTATTGTCTTTAAATGTGGAAGAATGTAAATTATTTTCCGACTTCCACCATTTGCCAAAAGATCTAAGACCTATGTGTTTTCGCAGGTAGATGCTAAAATCAATGGTTGTGAGACTAGGAACTGATAGATGACAAGAAGTGATGTCATGCTGCCACAGCTACCCCAGCAGTGATATTTGAAATATTAATTTAAGAACTGTCTGAGAGACAGACAGTGCATTTTGTATTTTGTCTTTGACCTGACAAGAACATCCACTCACCACATCTGCCTGCTTGTTGTTCTGTAAGTAAGTTAACTAGGGTAGAGTAATTTCTCTTAGATTCAGACAGTAATATAGTGAAGTGTAGCTTAGGTGTTTTCTTTCTTTATTTGAGACTGTCCTGCAATGTTGTTTTAAATATTTCCTGCGATTTTGAACTCTGATGTAACTGTGATTATTTACTGAGTATTTTCTTGTTCTATTATTATTTATTATTAAATATATATATGAACCTATCCTTGTGGCTGACCTGTGTAGATACATACTTATGTTTTGAGAGTACTTGCATATTTATTTGGTGACACTGTGTGGGCCACTTCTAATAGCCTTGCTCTTGGTTAAACTACCATTTGGATTAATAGTAAGATTGGACACCCTTTGTTAAGCGCCTTAAAGTAGCTGATAAAGAGTTGGCTGGTGGCAGTAATAACTACCTTATAGTCTGGGCAAAAGGGGACATAGGTAGCAAACCGGTGCCAGCCTTTCTCAGGTGTGTGTGTGAATTTATGCATAAATTAAATCTCAAAGAGTGTGTGCGTCAGCTACTTGGGCAGGGACACAAAGCATTGGTTGGACAGACAGGGTGCTGGAGGTCTTGGCTTGGTCACTCAGCTGAGATCTCAACTCTATAGCTGTGCCAGTGGGGGGTCTTATTGGGGATCTGGAGAAAGAGGGAGAAGTCATCCCCAGACTGACTGTGATCTCTGTGTGCTCTTAAGGGAAACTGCACTTTACTGTGTGTGTACTTGTCATCCTCCCACTGTGTACATCCCACAATGATGCCAGTCTCACTTCTATGTTACCTGCCTCATTAAAAGCATCATGCTCAAATTATGTGAAACAAAACCAAGACCTATACCAAAATCTCCAAACCCTTCTCAGGAAGAGACTACAGATTCAACTCCATTCTTCTTACCCTACAGAAACTATTAGAAAAAAAATAGTTTATCATCAAGTCACCAATAACATCCAAATATACAGTATTCTGCACAGCCCCCCCCCCCCCCAGTCATCACGGAATCTGGTCAGCTGCAGTATAATCTATACTTTAATCTTCATGGCATATTATTTATTTATTTATTTAACATTTGTTTACTGGGAAAGTCCGACTGGGACAGAGCTCATTTTCAGAGGAGGCCCAGGGAGAAATCCCTCTTCAAAAGCAGTTCTTTTTTAGTAACTTCAGTGGGTCATCACAGTGTTGCAAAACATGGGATTCACTGTAAATTTTTGGAAGTCCTTCCTGTCTCCATCACAGGATCCTGTTTTTCTGGGATGCAGGATGCAGACTGTTCCTGTGCTAGCATCCCTGCCTCCTCTCAAGATTTGACTTTGGTTTCCTTTTTTTCAGTCCCTTCTTCCCCTGGCCTTGATTTCAGCCAGGGAATTTCTGAGGGCTCTGGAATTCATTACATCCACTGTCTCTATGCTTCCCTTCATCAGATTGCTTTTGAAGAGGCTTGAATAAGCAGGTTGTCTAAATAAGGAAATACTTCAATGCCTTTGAGCCTGCAAAAAGGAATCACAGGAGCTAGGCATTTGTTGAATACTCTTGGGGCAATAGAGAGGCCAAAGGGCAAATCAGAGAACTGAAAATGCCAGGAAGCAGAAAAACTTAAATACCTCCTGAAAAGGTGATAAATAGGGATATGGAGGTAAGTATCCTTGAGATCCAGAAAAAAACATAAAAGCCTGAGGAAGTAGAAATGGACACAAAGTCTGAAGGCATAGTATTCAAAACGAAGAAACCTTCAGAAAAGTATTTAGGTGAGAAAGATCCAGAATGGGTCTTCAAGTGCCCTCTTTCCTGGGCACCAAAAACATTCTGGAATAAAACCCCTTCCCCTTTGAGCAGCTGGAACCTTTTGAATAGCTCACTGAATCAAAAGACCCTGAAGCACCTCTGGAAAAGAGCTCAACTGGTCTTGAGGTGGCTGAGGAATGCGCATACAGGGGAAATTTCCAAGCCATGAAATACCCCTAAAGAATGATGGAAATAACCCATGAATCCTGGGTTATGCTTAACCAGACAGGAACAGACAGAGAAAAAAAGATATGAGAGGGGAATGTGGCTGGTAGTCAGACAGCACCTGGTTTATGAGGAAAGGAAGACTTCTAAGCTGGAGGGGTCTGTGTAGACTTAGCTAAGGGAGCCCTCCTACCACCCTTCTTGCCCTCCTACCACCCTTCTTGCTTTCAGGAGGACAACACTGCCTTCTAACAAAGGCTGGTTTATTAGGATAGTTTCTCAGGCACTTTGGCACTGGCAAAACAAAAATATGTTTAAGATCCTGTAACTCCTGGCCTTTATCCAGCAGGGATTCGAACAAATCAGCTGCAGCAGCACCAAACATTTGCCATCCATCATCTTAGCCTTAATATCATCAGGCAAAGGTTGAAGCCATATCCAGGAATATTTCCTCAACACAGAGCTAGATGCAGCAGCCCTAGAAGCAGCATCTGCTGCATCATAACTACATTTATTGGAATGGTGAGCTACCTGGGAAGAAGCCCCTAACAGAGACAAGGCAGAAGTCTTTCCATCAGAATCAGGAAGGTCAGAAATAAACTGGCAAGCCTGAGAAAGGACAGCTAAAACATAACTGGTCATATGAGTCTGATAATTAACAGTCCAAAAGGCTAGGTTGGCTGAAGTATAAATTTTGGGTTCAGGCGCCTAGGCAGCGAGACATTTCCCCGTGGAACATTTGACTGGGGATACATGCCTGAAGTGACAATCAGCTGCAGAGAAATATGGCTGTTTGCAAATTCCCTGTGGGCAAAGAGAAGCATATGCTGGCATGCCCACAACTTCAGTAACCAAATGCACAGGGGGAAAATAATGTCCATGGTCCCCAATGGAACATGAGACAGCAGGCAATATGGCAGGCATCAACAGCAGGCTGGCCAGAGGTCATGTCACTGGCAGTACAAATGCAGTTGCACAGTGGGCAGTGCCTTTATAATTGGAGTGTGTGGATCACTACCTCTTTCACAGTGTCTAGGGAACATTACCTAAAACACATACTGGAGCATAAATGTGACTACAGTATCCTGCAGGATTTCCTCCATGCTGTAGCACACTTCTACATGTTGTAGTTACATAAGTATGTACTGTACACTGAGCACAACACTCATCACTTATTCTGCCACCATTCATTTGGTTATTAAAGCTGTAAGCATGGCAGGCTGTGCTTCTCTTTGCCCACAAGGAATTTGCAAACAGCCATATTTCTCTGCAGCTGAATGTCATTTCAGCCATGTATCCCCAGTCAAATCTACCACAGGGAAATGTCTCGCTGCCTAGGCGCCTGAACCCATAAATTTTCCTAGCCTTTCCATAGTCCTGCTGCCTTTGTCAGAAGGAAGATGTATGGTAGAAGACAGTAATTTAGAAAGCTTGTCGGGTGCCACAGAAACCACTGAAGGGTCAGCAGATGGCCATTTATACAGGCACTTTATAAAACCTGCTTTTTTAAGGAGCAGGGGGCTGACAGTCCAGGCCCTGAGATGCAGAAGAAGCCAAAACAGGAGAAATAACAGAGGGTCTAGCAGATTCCATTTGAAGGAGGTCATAATATCTCCTCTGCACTTCAGAAACTTGGGAAAAATCCCATTTAAATAATTCCATCATCTTGGCAATGGTATCCCCAAAAGAAATCTCCTCAAAAGGGGATTCAGCACTAGCAGACTCCTCTTCATTGGAACCATACTCCAAATGGGAAAGAATCTGGGTAAAATAGGCCAGGGATTCCTCATCAGAATCTTTTTCTTCTTCAGAGGAATCCTGATCGCTAGACTTTTTGAGGGGGGGGGAGAAGACCTATGAAGAGCCGGGATACAGACCTCCTGAGGAGGCTTCAAGGCCATAAGAGCACTGAACAAACCCTGTCTAAAATTCTGCCATTCACTTTGATGGTCCTTGGAAGAAAGAAATATGTTTTGTCTTCTGCTTCTTTTTTAAAGGGATGTCTGCCTTATGAAAAATGGAGGGCTCCGATGCAGGCCTACACTCAATAATCATAGTCGGGACTTCCTCACTAGCCAGTATCTAAGGAACCCCCCTAAGTCCTTCGGTGATAAATCAGCTGTGGTTCCACCAAAGTGGATGTCTGTAAGGCCTCTGAGGACATGCGAGAAGTCAGATCCATGCCGGCCTCCAAACCGGTCACAGTAGAGGAATCCAGCCCAGAAACTGGGTGATCCTCCTGGCTTTTACTAGCCTCAAGAGAAATGTCTGGAGGAGGAGGCACAGCCAAAGAATCTGACCTGAATATTTTGGTCTTCTTCAAAAATGGTGGACCCTCAGGCTGGGAAGTACCCTCCACAGTGTCTTTCTCTAAGAGCTTTAGACGCTGGTTTTCAAGATAAATGGCGAGTGAGGAAGGACGACTATGTAAGGTCTTGTGACAATAGCCTGACAAATAGTACTGGACAAATGGTCATGAGAAGCTCTAAAAGAAAACAAGCACTGCTCATAATGATGTTTTTGGGCAATCTGTCTCCCACACTGGCATTCATCCTTTCTGAATAACATGAAACAACACAAATGCTAAACGTAAAGAAGACAAGTAAAAAAAAAAAACACACAACGGGGCACTTATCTAATGGCCGGGTGACCAGCAATGACTCAGGTGATCAGACTAATGATTAAAGAAGGCGTTCGGACTGGCAGCAAAAAAGTTCTGAGGATGATACATCCGGATGTCACATATATGTACTACGCCTTACGAGGGAGTATAATTATGACATACTGCATATCAATAACCACCTAAAGGCTTTGGTATACTGGATGGAAGTTGGGCCTCCCTTGTCAGGGGATATCTCATGTTAAGAATACTGCAACAGTGAAATGGAAGGGCATCTACTACACAACATCACAGACAATATACTCCACCAATCCCAAACTGTTCTGAGCTATTACAAACGATCTTCTACAGCCAGGTATCAAGCCCACCCTAAACCCTCTTCCCAAGGAAACTATTGCATCACAGCTTGAATGTTCAATGAACACTTTATAGCTGCTGCTTCTCACATCAGCCAAAAGAACATAAGTACATCTCCTCTCACATCAAACTGCAGTACTAATCAGGCAAATAACTTCTCATTTGAACCAGTCCTAGCTACTACAATAAGTACATAAATGAACTAAAACCCATTACATTAACAACAGACAGTATTCCTGTAAAATATCTGAAATTAGGAGCAGATGGAAAAAGGATACCCAATTTCTCTAGTAATCACTAGATCCTTACAAGAATCTTGCATTACCAAAATATGGAAAACCTCTTACATTATACCAATACATAAAGAAGGTAGTTCCACTTAACCTTCCTAACAATCAACCTATCACAATATCCCCTCCAATTTCTGAAGTACTAGAAATATGTATCTGTCATCAAACCCAAAACTTTCTGCTAGTAAAACACTTACTTTCACCCTCATAGCATGGCTTCCAGCCCTAACACAGCACTGAAACTGTCCTACTACATTTTTTAGATACAGTCAGCCAAAACAGAAATATTTGTAAACCTGTCTCCATCCAAATTTCCAGAACTGTCTAAGGCATTTGATACTATATCTCACCCACATCTCCTCAACAAGCTCTCAAAATTAAGACTAAGCAGCACTGCCATTAGATGGTTTTCTGGTTACCTCACCAGCCATACAGTTATTCAAATGGTAGGACTCCTAGTCTACTCAAAAAACACGAGTGCCACATGGGTTAATACAATTCAATTTTAATTAATTTCATTATTTTTGTATTATCTTTATTTAGAGTTTGCTTAAACTTTGTAATATTGTACATCTACTATTTCTTGGAGCTTTTCTTCCTGGGCCTCAACTGAAAATTGGCAATGCACCTAATGGGACTTTCCCTGTAAACAAAAGTAAACAGATTTAAATAAAATAATATATGGGGTGAAGAAATTGAAACTTGTTTTTCTCTAATGGTAAAGCAGAACAGGAACCAAGGTCCATATCAGTCCCTTCAATGGAGAGAATGGTTAGAGACTACTTGACCAACATAGATATTGTAGACAACCTTTCATTTGATCTCCTCTGCGTTTCCCACCTCCTAGTTGTAATACATGTATTACTCCACCTTCTACGACATCTTTTCTAGAATTGATAAAATTTTAATGTCAAAGGAACATGGACTTCTAATAAAAGATGTTAATATTCTGCCCATAGTATTTTCAGATCATAGCTCCATAACTCCATACATAACTCCCACTTGGTATCATGACAGTCCTTGCTTTCCCTCTCATTGGAGTGTAGAATTGCTCATTTGCAAGATGGAGTTTTTTTTTTTCACAGCAAATTTCTCAGTTCGTTACGACATGGCAAACAATTAAAATGGGCAATGAAGGAAGAATTAAATAATTCCTTAGCATCTTAAGTTTGAGGCTATCTGGATCTCATGTTGGCCAATCACAAGACCTCCTTTTGGGGACTATTAAAAATAACTTTCTGCTGCACAGGCCATGATGGAGAAGGGGTGTTGGGTGTGAAGGAGGGAATGGCATAAGCCAAGGGAAGGGTGGCAGAATACTTAAATTTCAAAACAGACAAGTTGTTAAATACTTAAACCTCTCATTTCTGGAGGTTATCCATGAACTGTGTCATAAGGTAGCAGACAGACTTTATTGGAGTTAGGATCCCAGCATCCGGGATTTTTTGTACTTTTCCAACCACTTAGACTCTTTTCACAGTTACTAAGAAATTTTGTATAAGGTTCGACCTCGTCCCCAGGATTAAATACACAGAGTATTTTTCATCACTGTGTTTTACTAGATTAGACCCAGCATATGTGGATTTTGTGATAACCCACATAACACATGAAAAGGTCAAAAGAATCATTATGAGGAGTCTAGGGTAAAACACTGATTTGGAAGGGATCTCCCTTAAAATTTATATGATGAGGAAAAATAAAATTTTGCAAGCGTTTGTGTGTGTAACAAGTAGGGTTTTTTAAGTACTAAATTAACCCACCTTTCCTGGATTCAGGCTGCAACATCTCTTATTCCTATACCTGTGAAGGACTCCATGGAAGTTACTTTGTATAGAGCCATTTGAATTCTATAGCGTAATTATAAACTTGTTTGGCAATCTTGGCCAGTAGGAGTGCAACTTTTCTCCCCTCTAACACATGTTGCCCAGACAGATTTCATACCAGCCTTCTCCACTGCAGATAGTCTAATTAAACCTGCCTCATGCTGGAACATGCAAATTATACTTCGTCCCATTTGTTGTTCACAAGCTTTAATGCAGAGAAGGCCTTTGACAACGTTTCTTGGATATTTCTTTTTGAATCACTCAGGAAAATTACTCCTAAGTACTGTACAACTATATAGTGGAATGTTGTCCTCTTTAATTTGCTATTTTACATTGCATCTTTCACAATTTATATTAGAAATTGATATTGTGGGTTATGCTTTGCATGTGCATGAGTACAAGTTGCCTCTACATGTGGATGATCTGCTGCTCTGTATGTCTGCCTGAGATCGAAATATTCTTGGGAAGTTTGCAATACTAGAAACCTTTGGTATCTTAGCTGGTTATAAGGTGAACTTGACCCAAGTAGTAAACGTTAATTATGTCCCCTCTATGCAGTGGGTTTGGACATTCCCCTTTCTGGGGAACAGTAAAAGAGCACAGTATTTGGATATGCAGTTGGACCTATCATTAAGGGAACCTGCACAACTTACATATGATGTCATACTTGTTAAGTCGAAGTAATTCTGTTAGAAATTGAAGGGTATTTGCTTAGATCGGACTTGGAAGGTTCATAGCATTTCCTGTTTCATTTTCTCATTAGTTTTGCATGCTTCCAAGGGCATACCCTTTCCCTTTTTTGTGGCATTAAAAAGAATCGCTAACTTTTTGTGGGAAAGAAGGAAACCTAGGATAGGCTGGGATGTCTTGATGTTATCAGCTGGTCATTGGGGGGACTTACTCTAATTCATTTTGAAATTTATAGTGCTACATCTGGGTTAAGGATGTTGTATGGTCCATTGGATATGCACGATTCAGCAGCACAGGTTAAACTGCTTAATGCTAGTTTGGGGGGGGATGATGGAGTTCTATACAAAACTGAAAAAAAGCAAGGGCATGCTGGTGATTAGTCCCTCTCACCAGTGGTGTTGCACAGGAATTTTTAAAGCTACTGTGATGGACATTTGAAAAAACAAACGTGGTAAGCTAGGTGCAAGATATTTTCCTACATTTGCTGAAGACTGTTGGGACACTGCACACTACTGGTTAATATGCTAATTGGATGATAATTACACAAAATTTTGGAACACCCTTGGCATGATAACTGTCACATGGGGAAGGAGGACTTGAGAACTGAGTGTAGACCCCCCATGCTGGTGGAACTTCATTTTTTATTATTCTGGAAATTTGCTTAGAAATAAAATGGTTGACATCTCAAAGTGGATTGCCCCTATGGATTCAATAGTGGGTCGACCTCAGAGGTTTTTCAGCACTGGTCAAGGGAGCTATATCTAAGATATACAAGTTTCTGATAATGGTTAAATTACCTAACATCAGTAGCTACAGAATAATTGTGGAGCAAGGTCTTGGTATTCAGATAATCCCAGAGATATGGTCAAGGATCCTTTCTTTCTCCCGTTATGCAACTAAGTTTAGAAGGTTTTGTTCTTTGACCGGTCATGTTTATTCAGATTTTCAAAAATGTTTAATACTCCATCCTTTCCCATATGTTTCCTGGGTCCTCTACAGGCTGCCAAAGGTGTGACAGGAGAGATATTAGAGACTAACATAAGTTTTGGGTATGCCCTTCCTTCAACAATTTAAAGAGCGATTCCAAACTTGCTGTCAAAGGCTATGACTGAGCTTACTTAAATTTGACTTCTATTTTTGACTGGCTCAGATCCACAGGAAAATCTAGGTCAGCAGTAAAGTCATTTGCTGCATACTTTATTGTTGGCCGGAAAGAATGTCATTACTAGCCTAATAATGGGAGATTTCAACTACCCCACCATTAACTGGGAAAACTACTCGTGTACCAACTCTTTTGCTCAACGTTTTCTGGAATTCATAAATTCCAATGCCTTGAATCAAATTATCTACACCCCCACCAGGGGCAGCAGTATCCTACACCTGGTCATTACCAACATGGCGACCGGTGTTCCACACCAGAGGTCAGTTCCTCGTTGGGCAGATCCGACCACAAGCTAATCACCCTAGACATCCACATCCCGCCCCCAACCCCATTAGGGAAACCACCATACAAAATTTCTTAAAGCCAACTTCACGCTTCTTAAGACATATGTGGCAAACTTCACAGCACCCAAGCAGATGGACAGTAGAGGTACGACTGCTGAATCCTACACAAATGCACTTTATAAGCACTTACACGAGTGCATGGATCGTGCTATCCCTAACAGAACCAAAATGCTATCCTCCAAAAAAAGGAAGCAAATCTGGTGGTCCCCTGCCATAAACAAACTCTACAACAGAAGAAAGAAACTGTTGCAAAAAGACTAAAATCCCATGACTGGAAGAACTCCCTGGTCAGCCTCAGTAAGAAGCTGAGATCCCTCATAAAATCCTCCAAAGCTAGTTACAAAAACAAAATCGCCACCGATTCTAAAGACAACCACAAAGCATTCTATAGCTATGTCAAGAATCTCAATGGCAACACTCAGATCTGCTCTGAGTTACAGCACAATGACACTAAATATACAGAACCAACTGAAATTGCCAACATCCTGGCAGACAGGTTCAGTACTAACTTTACCCCCTTTTCACCCCCACTAAAGGGCCCAACTCTATACCGGAAGAATGCAAAGTTCCTGTAATCACGGCTGCACAGGTAAAAACCACACACTCTAAAGCCAAGAACACAGCATCCGTGGAACCTGACAACATCCCAGGCTGCGTTCTACATGAACTACAGAACGAACTGGCACCCCACCTAAGTACCATGTTCAGTCATAGCTTCATCTCAGGCTTTATGCCCACTGAATGGCACACAGCGACGGTTATCCCACTCCACAAAGGGGGAGCCACCACGGACCCATGAGCTACCACCCCATTAGCCTGACAAGGCCGGTCTGCAAGGCCATGAAACATATCATCATGGAGCTTATAAACAAAGAAATTGGTAATCTCCAAACTCTGGACCCTACCCAGTTTTGGTTTGTAAAAGGCAGATCATGTCTCCTGAACCTGATAGACTTCTTTGAAGCAGTCACCAAAGCTGTAGACGAGGGTAAGGTGGTTCGCACAGCCTATCTAGATCTCGCCAAGGCTTTCAACACCATCCCCCACTCTAGAATTATAGATAAACTCACTAAACTAGGTATAAATCCCTATGTCACAAGATGGTTTGCCAACTGGCTCACTGACATAACCCACACTGTGAAAGTAGTAGACTCCAAAACCGACTTCAGACCAGTGACAAGTGGAGTACCACAGGGTTCAGTCCTGGGTCCTCTCCTGTTTGGTATCTACTTCTCTGAAGTACAGGCTAATACAGAAGGTCTTTGGCTAACGAAATTCACAGATGACTGGAAACTAGGAGCCATAATCGAAAATCCGAACGATGTGGACATCCTACAAAAGGGCCTCACTGAGATAGATGCCTGGTGTCAAAGCCATGGCTTCAAGCTCAATGCCAAAAAGTGCAATGTCATCCCCTTTGGTAAAAACTCTGTACCCATGAACTACCACATAGGCGGTAATCTACTTAATGCCGAAAGTGTGATAAGAGACCTTGGGACACAGGTGGACAGTAGTCTGTCCTTTGATAATCACATCGCCACAGTAATCAGGAAATCCTTCTACGTGGCACATGTCATCACAAGAGGTTTCTCATCCAGGAAAAAAGAGGTCATTGTTCCCCTTTACTCATCACTCATTAGACCCATTATAGAGTACAATGCCCCTTTTGGTATGTACCTCACAAGACATCTACAACAACTGGAAAGGTCGCAGAAATACCTCACAAAGAGGATTACTGGCCTCAAACAGATGCCCTAAGCAGACTGTCTCAAAAAACTCCAGCTTTACTCCGCTGCATATCGCCTACTCAGAGGCAATCTCTGCCTAACGTACAAAGCTATGTCAAACCCAGAGCTGTTGGACATGCTCCACTTAAAGAAATCCCAATCCCTCAGACCTACACGTTCCAGGGACCTAAACCTTGTCACCACAATAAACAGAACAAGCTGAAGGGATAGATTCCTGTCCCAGAGACTTCCCATACTCTGGAACAAACTACCTATCTATATCAAACAGAGCTCCTCATTAGCACTCTTCAAGAAAAATCTAGATGATTGGATGGGAAATAGGAAATTCATCCTGGGGATCACTTCGTTGGCTCTGCTCGACAGGGGCACAGGAAACTAATTTTCTTGGGTGGTGAAAGCCAGGGTATCTTTTTGGTTAGGCTTATATAGGCCCTTGGGCCAATAGCCTAGTACCTACCTATGAACTAGCCACTAAAAGCAACTGGATCCTCCTCATAACAGGGAGGTAAGGTCTGTTATGGAACAGATTCATAGCTGACAGAACTGACAATAAGTAAAGGAGTACAATGGGACTTACTGGTCTTTAATTTGGTGGAAACCATGTAATTGAAAGACACATTGTATTCTTCTATGCATTTAAAAATGCGCTGCTGATAATTTCTTACCCTTCTTGTTTGGAAACATTTCCTTCTGTCATTATTTTTTCATTTTTAATGATTGTTTAGACGTTTGTCTTGTGACTAAGTTTCAATAAAATGATTTCTTGTTTTTTTTTTTTTAAAAAAGGGACAATGGGTAAGGGTATCAAAGGGTTCTTAAATCCTGGTTTGGGTGCTGTCCTTTGACACTGTGGGCAGCCTGCACAAAATTCTGTATGTCCTTCACAATAACAAGCCAGTAAAATGTATCTCATCTTCTCTGGAATTAAAACATAAAAAAAGCTTAAGTCATACAAGCACATGCAGGTTCAAAGCGATCTAATTAGTGTAAATAAAACTTACAGTGTCCAGTTCTATATTTCAATATACTCTCTGACTGGTTTGTAAAACAATTCATTATTTAGAAGTCGCAAATAAAACTTCAATCCTCCTCAAGGTTCTGCAGGTTACATTCGCCCTTCACTCGTTGTGTGGTGGCCCCTTCCCTACAACCCTCCAAAAATCCTGAAAGGACACAAATTTGTCTTTCTTACTGACAGAAGCTAACTTATACTGTCTGACACATCTTGTTCCCTTATTAATCACTACAGATACAGTTAGTACTCTGGATTTGGCTATCTGAAAGGTCCACAGTTTCTATGACACACACTGTGATACAATCCTCACATATACCGCTGCCTCTGCATGCAGTACAATACAGTACCTACTTACCATTGTGCACAAACCCACATGCATGTTTCTGTGCTGTATAGCTCATGTAGTGTACATTCACATAACATCCACCCTCACACATGCAAGTGTAATGTTAACTTTGTTGTCCAGAAACTTTTCAGCACTGAGTACTGTTTTTACTTATGGTCTCTGAATGACATTATGCTCTATGTTGTTCTCATTTGACTGTCAGATTTGGTTAGTTTCACATAGGTACATTACTTTAATACTCCATACAGCTATTTATGCTTGTACCATCTTGCTATTTAGTGTTTCTGTACTTTGACTCATGTGTTGCGCTTACTAATGCTGCAGATGTAGTACTTCATGCTGTCATTTATGGGCAATATTGTTTCTGCTTGTCCCACTTGGGCATTTATTTACTTACTATCAGTTCACTGGATATGTGGACTGGTCTACTGACCTTTTTTCAGCCAAGAACTGAGCTCAAAGTGCAAAAAATACATCACAGACTTTCAATCAATAATAATATTATATACAAAATGAGTACACAGCAAAATTCAGAACATAGTAAAACTGAATGCAGATAGGGTAACATTAAAAGATCCAATCAGAGTGATTTGAGAAAAAATATATACACACAAATATAGATATGCATAAAATGCAGTGCAATCATACATATAAAACAAATTGCTATACACATGTGACATATATGCATATAAAGTGTCACATTAAAAGGATGAGGAAAGTTTATTTAACATATTCTATTATTCATGATACGAGATGGTAAGTTACCTAACATTGTCATGATAGCAGTTGCAGGTAGATTCAGTAAAGGAATGTTCTTTTTTTGTACATTTTTGAAGCTTTTAATGGTTTCTAGACTTCTGACATCTGTAGGCAGTAGCAGGTCCCAGTCCACTGTCATATTTACAGCAGTTTTAAATGGAGGGTGTACTAAAATGAAATTATTGTCCTGTGTACTTCTGAATACAAAATGGTTATCTTGTAAATGTAGTTTCACTCTTAAAGGCGAGCAGTGACTGCTTATTCTGTAACCCAATGCCGCTGAGCATTTGCTATTTGCTGAATATGCCCAATTAGAAAACATTTCTGATTGCACATGCTCCATGATAGTCTGTAATTTTTTTTCAATTTTTTTCCCCTTTACTGTGACTGTGAGTATCTTAAAGTAATGTAAGTGCTTGCAAGGCATGCTTAAGTTAAACCCTGCTTTCCTGGATTAGACTACTTATAATGTAGCTGCCTTTTAGGGTGCCCAGTTTGCATCCACATACTCATTATTACATTTTGAGAATGACCCTTGCCATGCATGCAACCGGGACATGCACAATCATTGCTAAATGTTGGTTTGGGAGAAATGTGGCAAAAAAAAAAAATATATATATATATATATATATATATATATATATATATATATATATATATATAAACCAATGCAACACTGACCTTATGGTTTTTTTCTTTTTTTTTTTTTTTTTTTTTGAGAGAATTGCTGTGGATGAGATTTTTCAAATCCTGAAATGGAACCTTTTAATGACAGCACCTCTTTATAAAATACAGCCTGAATTTCTGCCAAGGCTAACTGTAATATGACATAACACCTGCAAGTTGACACGTTCATCAGATGCAAAACTTAAGCTATAACTTCAGAACTAACAACATTATTTTTATGTTTGGCCACAGTCAGTGGCTAAGCATGAATAACACACTTACCTTTGATGCTGGAAAATCAAAAAGACTGTGGAGTCTATCCCCAGACTAAGTCAAAGGATTAATTTTCCAATACTGACTGCAGTGCAACGCAAGGGGTTACTTCACTCCTACCTTTGTCATCTTGCGGATTAGACATTATACTGTGGTCCCATCTGCTAAAGTTGGTGGTACCTTATGTGGATGTAAAATATCCAACAGCAGTTATCAAAAAGAGTTAGTCATTTCACCAGTGTCTTGACCAAGCTTTCCCTAGCCAGTATGAATATCAGGTCTCTCATGAAAACATGATACAGGGTGACTGCCTTTTTACCATGTACTGCCAAGTACTGTCAGTTCTCCATCATTAAATTCAGTTGCCTTCTCTTTCAATTTTATTTATTGCCTAGGACATTGTGTGCAAGAAACTCAGCATTATTAGTAGTATTACTAATACCTAACTTACTTAGCCTAAATGGTATCTGAATGTAGTCTTCTTTGTATGTACACAGTCCTGTAAATATCACTGCTGCTATCTTCATGACACATCTTACTTCTGTTATACACTGCATTATGTGTTGCCTTTGTTCAGATTTAGAGTTTCATTGTATAGTGCACAATGTAACAAACCTGTTATACATGTCTACCATGATTGTCTACAAATGCTTTTGTTATCTTTGCCACTGAGGTCTGGGTCATTGCTGAAAAGGGTTCTTGAACCAGTTTGCTTAACCCAGTTAACAAATGTAAATAAATAAGAGTCCATTGGACTAGTGGGACTAATCTCATCAACAAATTATAAACTAATAAATAAATTCTGCTTTCAAGCACTTGTGACACATCAGTTGCTGTAATAAAATTCATTAAATCTCAAGTTAAAACAGACAACTAACTAGATTAGGTCCAGGGAGTCCAGACTGATTCTAAGCATCCAAGATTGAAGATAGATACCAGTATCTGTTGATGGTTGCAGAGGGGCCAAAACATTGAAAAAAATGTTACTAACAAACTTCATCCTGTAGCCCAGAGTTTGATTCCCTTCAATTTCCATTTGCTTATTGTGCGTATTGAAAAACTCACTTAAAGTAGACAGTGTTATTGGGTCATCCCTGAAAAACAAATTGTGCCTGCTGGATTTCCTCAGTTAACAAATAAATAATTCTCCGATTACCTGCTTAATCCAAATCAAGGTCACTGGACATCTGGGGCCTATCTTGGCACACACTGAGCACAAACTGGACAAATTAAATCAGAATAGGGTGCCAGTTCATTGATAGGCAAGACTGGAGTCACTCACACTCAGTCACACATGGTACGCACATATACACACAACCTGGAGGCTTGCCAGATCACCAGAATCATGTTTTTGGGATTTAGCAGAAAACTGAGGCACCTGCCAAAAAACCCACAAGGACAGGGGGAGGATGCGAACACTTCTTACAAATGGTACCCCAGCTAAGAACCAAACTAAAGAACCCAACGCTTTGTTAGCATTGCTAGCTGCTGTGTCACTGTGTGGGCTCCTCATCCCAAACTGTATTAAACTGCCCAAGTTACATGACTATTTCATTGATAAACTTCACAAAATTCAGACATGTAATAAATAGAGCAATACAAGAAGCAATTCGGAAACCATTATCAAGCTTTTTTTTTTTTTTTTACAATGAAGCAATAAAATGACTTACCTCTACCAGGTTTATTACGTGTAAAAAAAACTCTTGTGCATCTTGTTGCCTGTTTGATGAAAACTCTGGATGATCCTTGCCAACCAAAGCTTTGAACATACGAGGAGAAATTTCTTGTGGCTGATACTGCAAATAAGAGGAAATGGAACTTATCATTATGAAAAGTAAGGCACAGCACTGTGTAGCTGTACTCTCACTTGTAACAAGATTTCTTTATAGATGATAGTCCAATAATATGGCAAACTCACTCATAAGAATAAATTTTAAGTAGAGGCTGTATGCCAGATACGTTAAGTAACACCTGATAGGAGGTAGTTTAGTATAGTAAGTAAGAAGCTAGAAAATGGGGTCTGAAACCCAATATCCTCTATGTGCATATCATGTCATCCTCTCAACATTTCTCTATTTCCAGGTCACTCCTGTAAAGGGCAAATTCATTTACACCACCAATGAATCTCTGGAATGAAAAAACAGACTGAATGATGACAGCTATGCAGAGCCATTTTTATGATACAGAGAAGCTATAACAGAAAAAGCTGGTAACCGTAGGCCCATCAGCTTTCCACAGTAGGAGTGTCTTAATACAATCAATACTGCAGGAAAAATGTGGGATGTTATAAACTGTTGAATATGTAAAGCAGAAAGGGGTTATGGGGGAGCACAGCATGACAACTAAATCCAGCTGTTTCTGTATATGGGTGACAGAGGATCTGTACCAAAAATGGAAAGAAAACCATGACTTTCTATGAGCGTTGGTACTTTTCCATAAAGACTGGACCTATATAATATTAGTTGTAAGACCTTAAAATGGTAAAGTAGATATTGTTTAGCAGATGTTGCTGGTAAACTAACACTGATCTAACAAAAAAGATAAAGGGGAATACCTACACAATGTCTGGTGGGGGTGTGGTCAAAGCAGAACCAGGTAATAACTGTTGTCTTTCTATGTGACACTACAAAAAATTAGTGTTTTTTTTTTTCTTTCTGCAGAACAAAATTTGCCTGGAGCTAAACACAGGTAGGTTTCTGCAAAGCCACATACATGGGGCTTCTAGGAGTTTTCTTACCTCTACAAGCAATTCTACCTAGTGAGTACACTCCCAATCTGATGCAGGGTCTACTACATATCCACATTCTACTTCAACTTTTACAGGATTCTTGGGGTCTTATTACTTTACAAGGAGTTTTCTACATTGCACTGGTAATCACATTCTCCATGAGGGTTTAGTGTGCCTGCCCCCCTTTTGCAACTCTCATTCTGGGCATCTTGGGGTGTTCTTACCTTTGCAAGCAGTCCTATCTTGCACCAGCAGTCACATTTTCTGTAAGTGTTCAGTTTGCCCACCTCCAATTTCATGCAAAGAACACTACATTTCTAACTTATTTTGCAACTCATTAGGTTTCCTGCAGTTTACCTACCTTTGCAAGGAGTCCTACCTTGTATTAGCCATCATATTCTCAGTGACTGTTCTTTGTGCCTACTCCTAATCTGTTACATTGTTCACAGCATATCTTTTTCAACTCTCTTATTAGTTTTTGAGGGATCATCTTACTTTTGCAAGCAATTCTATCTTACATTTGCAGCCCCATTTTTCCATAAGTTTTCAGTGTGCCTTCGCCAAACCTGATACATGGCCTACTACATATCTGCATCCTTTAGCATGTCTTACTAGGTTTCTCAGGTTCTCTTTCCTTTGCTAGCAGTCCTACTTTGCATCAAGGATCACATTCACCCTAAGTATTCAGTATGCCCACCCCACTCTGATACACGGTCTACTACATATCTACCTTTACTGCAACTCTTATTGGGTTTCTTACCTTTGTAAGAAGAACTACTTTGCATCTCTACTATTAAAGCTTCTGCCCTAACAAAGTATGCTAACATATATAAAGGGAACACAAAATCTAAAAGCTTTATTAATCCTGACCTCTTGATACATTGTGTGTATTGGAATGAAGAAAGTGCAAATATGTGCTATATATTCTGTCATGCCCGCTACAATTAATGTAAAAGGGTATACATATTAGGCTTACAGTTGAGGTATCTGGTATGCAAAACCTATTGAGACAGACACACCTTTTGACCTGGGCCATGGCTGAAAGGTGTGATTGAACTAGCCCATCTACCCAGTAAACAAATCAAATCAAATAAATAAATACATAAACAAAAGATTACAGGGGAATGGGGCAAATGAGTGATCGAACAAAAATAATACAAATGATAGTCTGTTGGTTTCACTGGAAAAAATACAACATAACTGTGACAGTCAGTGAATGACTGCTGGTTCCATGTTTAGTTTTACAACAGTCAGGTAGTTTCAATATCTGCACAACAGAAGAAAAAGTATCACACGGATAAGTAAAGAAACCCTTCTGCACCTGATAAGCTTGTGTTTTATTTTATAAATGCTAGCTGTACAAGTATGAATCTTAAAAAAAGAATACAAAGTATCTAGAGCAGAAAGGAGCAACAGATAAGGAAAAAAATGTGATGCTCAATCACAGTCAGTCAGTCACACACAGAAGGTACCCAAACAGGAAATGTAGTGTATTTTTGCCTGTGTCAAATTGAATGTCAAAAAATAATACCAAAGGAAACAGATGGTTAGAAAAGTCCAGTTCTTGACACCACCACTCGAAATTAAACATAGACAAAGCAGGGAAACTTCAGGTAGGACAAGAGGCATGGTGCTTAGTGAGCAATAACATTTTAAAAAGACAAAACCAGGAGAATAATCGGACATCAATATCAAACCAGAGGGATACAGGTTAAGTATAAGAAGTAATTCAAATGAGTGGTGGTCTCCTCCAAATAACAGACACATTCTTCCATTGATTTGTAAGAGAACCTTCATTGATGGGGCTGGGGGTTCATCTTCTCGAACAATCACCTTTCAGAAAAAGCCTAAGAAGTTCCACATCCAGAGACATAACAAGTATGTACCATGGCCTGCCATGAAGTGATGTGCTATTTGCTTAAAAGAATACACTGTTCAAGACTAACAAATCATCCCCATGACAACAGAAAAGTAGCATTAATGATTCTTACACTTATACTATTAGAAAAGTGTATACATAACATGCCACACTGGGAACTCAAACAGCAGAGGCTGGCTAGAGAGATCTACATTTGCAAAGGGTTGAGGGAAGAGCAATTCAGGTTCACTACCTCATGCTTCAACTGATAAACTAAGACTGTACCTGCTACTCTAACATCAAGAAACATCTGTGATGGATTCTTGGTTGAGCTGACCTCAAGAAGTAGCCAAAAGGGTGCAAAGAGCCACAGGACTAGCTTAGTCATGTTGTACAGCTTTCAGAAAGAGTCCTCTCCTCCAGAGTCACAACTGAGACAGTAATGCTAGGTGAAGGTGTGCAAAGAAGTGGCTGGGGTGATGCTGACATTCATGTAGCAAACACTGGAGGCAGCCACTTTTCTAAAGCAGAATTTGTCAGTGGATGATTGACCACCTGATGGCAAAAAAAAAATTGCACCTACAGCCTACTTGGACAATCATAGCTGGTAACTAACAGCCTTCCCCCTTCCTGAGTCACAGGCCATGAACATAACGGCCCAGCTCCCAAAATTTGTGCATCAGTTTCAGGAAACACCTGAACTACTGGTTTATATCCAGGTTGTGAAAGGTTCTCTCTCCCAGTTTCTGCCCCCTCACTACAAAAAACAGCGGACAAATTACTTTAGGGGCAATTTTAAAACCACCTTCAAAGGAAATGTGGGTTCTTTTTTATAGGGACCCTTTGTCTTTGAAAAAAACAAATATGGTTAAAACACACAACAGTCTGAAACTCTGAGAAACTACATTTAAATGTGACTGCCACCTGGAGAAGAAGAAGAAGAAAGCATTTTCCACAAAACAAACTTCAACATCAGTGAATTAGCTATCTCAAATGGTGGACAGGGAAATCTGTCAACAATGACGTTCAAATATCATAGAGAGAAGGGATTATTCAAAGTACAGAGATGCAACATCTCTTTAAGGAACTACCTTGCCAGTCATTGCTGACACACACTTTTGCCCTCCACAAAGTCATGATACTCAGTGACAGCTGATGCATGCATCATGACCATAAAATCACTGAGGATTAATTCATATAAGTGTCTTAGTCAAAATTACCTGCATGCCCAATGAGCAGTATGGTATAGGTAGAGATGTTTTCCACATGGAGATGAGGCTTGCTAAATTAATGCCTTCCTAGCACTGTAAATAATCTCTGAAACCTCAGCTGATGAATCAGTTAGATCAATGGGTCTACATAAGAATCCATGCCCTATTCTGGGGGTGTTTGTTTTTTTGTTTGAGAGTTTTCATTAAAACAAGAAGGTGTGTAATATGTGACATGGGTTCAAATAGAAACAATTGTATAAAAGATAAAACTGTCAAATAGGTGTGTATGCATGTAACACAAAAGCTGAAACTAGACATTTAAAACATATCATACATAACAGGTGAGAACAACAATTTCTTATAATGGCAACACTTTCCACATTATCTCTGAATATGAATGGTCTCACAGGTATATACAAAAATGAAAGAGTAGTGAACTATATTAAGAAATGCAGAGTGCAAATAGTTATGCTACAGGAAATACATTTGGAAAGAAATGAGCATGTGAATTTGGTAAAGAAAGAATTTCAGGATGGTTATTCAGCAGAATATCTAGGACAGAGGAAAAGGGGATTACTTACATTAATTGCTCGAGGAGCACCAATAGTGACAGAAGAAGAAAAAATATATTAACGATAGATATGTACCATTATCAGCAGCTACTGGCAAAGGAAGCAGATTACACTAGCATATTTTTATATTCCACCTAAAACTGCCACAGTGGAGCTTATGAAAATTCTTGGAGAAGTAATCAACTTTAAGCAAGGAACATTACTTATACTTGGGGAATGGAATTTTATTTGCAACAGTGAGGATGTATCTGAGAGACCTACAAAGAGAAAATATCAAAAGGGTGTAGATTTGTGAAGAAATTTATGAAAATATTTGGTACAGAAAATGTGAATTCAGTAGTAGGAGCTCAGAGAGAATTTACATATTATTTGCCGAGTTACAAAAACTGGGCTAGGCTACACAGAAATTACATTTCACAGGAATGTGCATTTAATTGAAAGTTTTGATGTGCATCCAATAACTATTTTAGATCATGTGTCAATAATAAACTAAAAAGGCAGGTATTGAAAGAAAAGGAGACCGTGACATTTCACCACCTATCTGTTAAATCAAGAGGAATTTAAATAATGGGTATGGGAATGTATTCAGGAGTTATTAGGGAAGATGGAAATTTATTCAGAAAGTATAGCTAGGCAGTGGGATAAAATGAAAAAAAGTGAAGTTCAAAATTACGGTAGAAATAAAGGAAAAAGAGATGTGGTTAAGAAGTAACATGTAATTATTCAGAGGGACTGACAAAGGTTAAAGTATTACATAAGGGGGGAATCTCACATAACAAGAAAGGTGCAACTAAAGAGAAAATAAGGAACTACCTGGCTAATTTGTATGAGTTAAGAAAGATTGCTGTTAAGCAGCTGTGTTTTGATTATAACTCCAGAGCACAAAAGCTTTTAGCACAACGGCTCAGGCAACAAAATGTAGAAAGGGTTGTTGCCATGCTTATGGAACCAGTAACAAGGAAAATAACCAGTCATCCTGTAGAGGTATTAAAAATATTTTTGAAAATCTGTGTAAAGCAGAGAAATGTGGAAATCAAGAAAAAGTACAAATGGAAATGTTTATGAAACAAATATGCCAAAGTTAGAGGTAGATAAGGCTCAATTATTAACAGTTAGAAGTGGACGAGATAAAAATTATGTATAACCAATCTACAGGAAAGTCTTAAGGAATCAATGGCATCCCTGTGGAAGTTTAGAAGCTAGGAGGAAGAAAGTGATAAAAGATCTGGAAAGTTTTAATAGTATTTTAAAAGGAGGAGAATCACCTACATCCTGGAAGAAAACTGTGGTGGCCATAAAAACATACCATATCCAGTTTCATATAGACCCATTTTGATTTTAAACCATGACTATAAAGTTTTTATGTCTATACTGACTAAAAGAATGGCAAAGGTGATGCCAAAATTGACAGATATGGATCGATGTGGTTTTGTGGAGGAGAGGTAAACATTTGACAACAATAGAACAATGATAAAAAGGAAAGCAGAATATAAGAAAATGCCACTGTTGTTGGTGGGTCTTGATGCAGATAAAACATCTGACAGAGTAAGCTAGGATTTCATGAGTAGGACAATGGCAGCATTTGCATTCCCTGACACAATAAGGTAAAGGAGGACATATGAGGGATAGGAGGCAAAAATTAAAATGTTGGGGTTCATCTCTAATCAAGTTCTGTTTGAACAGAGGAAACAGGCAGGGGTGTCCTCTTTCCCCTTTGTTATTTGCATTATGTTTAGAACCACTAACAAAAATAAATAAGGGACTGCGAAATTCAAGGATATAATTGGTATGATAATCAGGAAAAGTTGGCTTTATTTGCAGATGATATTATTTTGCACCTGATAAAACCAGAAAAGGCCATTTTAGTGTTGTGAAACATTCTGAGACACTTTCAAGTTTTTTCGGGATACAAAATTAATGAAGACAAAACAAAGGACAAAGCTGTAAACCGTGTACTCGCTCACAAATTGGTTCAGCAATATCTATATTTCAGAGGACATGATAAAATGAAGTACTTAGGAGTATGGGTTAAAAAGGGATTCTGTTAGCAGCTAAGGCTATGGGGAAGAGACTAAACAAAAGATAATGCAAAAACTATGTTTTATGGACATGGATAGTAAGATATTTAAGCAGTGAAAACATTTTTATTCCTTTTAGTTTTATACACAGGTCAGGCATATTTTTATCAACCAGGGAAGAAGTTGCAGATAGCAATTAATAATGAGTTGCAGGATTTTATTTGGGAGGGGAAGAGACAAGCGGAATAGTTTTATCCTTCCAATAGAACAAGGTGATTTGGGATTACCTGACTTGAAGGGGTATTTCAGAGCTACATTGTTAAGACTCTTACTTATAGCACAAGCAGAACTGTGATTCAAAGTGGAAAGGGATGAAGAAGCTCCAGAAATAAGGAGAGATTGGGATTTTGGATGCAGATCCTTACGGAGAATAACAACCATACAGAATATTCATAAAGCAGTAGAAAGTATTCTAAGAACTAAGAAAAAAGGAATGGGGAAAGGAGATTCTGCCAATAGAGATAACTGCAATTAGTGGTACAGAAAACGGGCAACAGTAGACTGGAATTTACTGGAGAAAACTGGCAAATGAACTAAGCTATTGGGAGCAAATAATTAGAGAGGGAAAAGTAACAGAATGGGGACAGGTCATGAATACATTTGGACTGCAGACTAGAGACTGCCTCCCCTAAGCAAAGAGAAAGGAATAGGGGATCCTAAGTGGAACAACAGCACTGACAGAGTTTTTAGTAGGATCTAGAGCAGAAGCTGTTGTCAGAAAAAGGGATAATAGGGCGTATAAAATATTGCATGACAACTATAGGAACTAATCAGGGATTGGGAAGAGAGGGTCTATATCAGAAGATCGAAGTTTCAAAACTTCAAATCTGATATGGTCGACACCATATGATCGAAGTTTTGAAATGTCAAATCTTTTAACAGAGATCTCTGTACAGCACAGAAAGGGAAGATTTCCCTTTTCTGTACAGTAGTGCGATCTCAGAGTTGGTATATTTAAGTAGCGGGAGGTTGCGGGGTGCAGCCCCCCACTTGGGGGGTGCAGAGGGGCTTGCCTCCCTGCTTAGAGTGTTTAAATGGTTTGTTTTGTAGGTTGTGTTTTATTACATTTTCATCGTTTCAAAACTTCAATTATATGGTGTCGACCATATAAGATTCGAAGTTTTGAAACTTTGATCATGTAATATAGACCTGGGAAGAGAGAGACTGGATAAGCAATTTACAAAGAAACAATGGGAGGTATATGTATGACTTCCAAATATGCAACAAAGTCTAGAAGATTTATAATTTTCCTTGGAAGTACAGCTATTTTTATACTACAAGCAGACTCTGAAGAATTTTTCCTCAGGTACATTGCAAATGTTGGAGGTGTGATGAGGAAGAAAAGTAATTGGGAACATATTTTTGAAAGTGTAATGAGATGGCAGACTTTCAAAGTTGTAGAAACGAACACCTAAATTCCACAACGAAGATAAAAGCAGGCTTGCCAGATTATACTAAGTAAAACAATAAAAAAAAATGCAAACTGGCACCATGACGCTATTAAGAGCGTTAACCTTTATTGTATACATGCAAGAAAATTTTCACTATTCAAGGCTTCTTCAGGCAAATGGTTTGAAAACATCATCAATCTCATTTAAATGGATTTCAAATCATGTGACAAAAGCATCTCAACTAAAACATAATTGAAACCATTTAAAAGGATATACATGAAATAAATAAAAACTAAATAAAAAAGTTATGAACACAAAAACATTTCATACAATTATAACACTGAATAAATGAGTTGTTAAAAAATGACACTATTTCAATACAATCATGGGTTTGATATATTTATAAAACTCAATTTCTATTTATTGCATGAATTATTTTATTTTGTTATGTATTTCTTTCAGAACAGGTTTAATAGTAGTACTTTCATTTAAACTGGGAAACTTGTGAGCTTTAAACTGTAGCATCCATTTATTTTCTAAAACTTCAGAGTGATCTAGTTTTTACGCTTTAAACATACTATCCATTTTACTCAAACAGATTTTCTTGACATCAGATTAATTAAAAATACTAATGGATTTATTGATACTACTCTGTTTAAAAAGGATATAAAGAAAAATACTTACACAAACATATTATGCACCCCCACATACTTTAATAACAGTTAAAATTCAATTCACTAGTGTAATAAAGAAAATATGGCTAAACAAATAAATTCCATGGCTATTGATTTTCTTGATAGAGGTTACAGTAAACACAGATACAAGGATCAATTATGCAATTAAAAAATAAATGTGATGATGAGATATACCCTATTTTTTCTAAGGAAAAACAGTTTAAGTACGGTAAGTAAGGAAGTAAAACTAGTAAGGAAATGAAACTAATTATAAAAATCAAAATAGCACTTTGAAATTTAGATATTTTTTACCATTTGATATGAACACTGAAAAAATTCAACAGATAATTAGGAAACATTGGCAGATGTTAAAACATATACCAGCTTTTAAAGATACTACTACTGGCAATTTAATCTTTGGATATAAGAATTTAAGTAACGTTAAACAAACTATGTTATAAGGAGCAGGAGAAATATGTTCAGAAATATAAAGCAAACATTTGACATTCAAAAATGTCAAAATTGTTATTTTTGTAAATATATTTATACTGAAGCTCAAATTATATCCTGTTACATAAAAAGTTTACTATCTTAGAAGTCAATGGACCTGTAACACTACAAATATTATATACATGTGTAAATGCATTCTTTGTAATGCATTTTACATAGGTAAAACAAACAGTAGACTCAAAGATAGAATATGTGAGCATTTGTTAGATATATGAAGACAGCTTGATGCCCTATATAGACATATAAAAGACACATGAATTTAGATTTTTTATCCTGCAAAATGTTTATGAAAATATTAGAGGTGATATATATATAATCGCACTGAAGTTTTAGAAAATAAATGGATTCTATGCTTTAAAGCTCAGAAGTTTCCCAGTTTAAATGAAAGTACTACTATTAAATCTGTTCTGAAAGAAATACATAATAAAATAAAATGATAATTCATGTAATAAACAGAAATTAAGTTTTATAAATATATCAATCCCATGTCTATATTAAAATGATGTCATTATTAACAACTTATTTATTCAATGTTATAATTGTATGAAATGTTTTTATATGTGCTCATAACTTTTTTTACTTAGTATTTATTTATTTCACATATATCATTTTAAATGGATTCAATTAAATTTTAATTGAGATGACTTTGTCACATTATTTGATATCAATTTAAATAAGATTGATGATGTTTTCAAAATATTTGCCTGAAGAAGCCTTGAGTGGTGAAAGTTTTCTTGCATGTGTACAATAAATCTTAAAGTTCTTAAGAGCTCTGTGGTGCCGTTTTTTTATTTTTATTTATTTTTTTTAACTGTTAGACTTTAAAAGTTCCTTGCAAACTATTCTGTTAGAAACAGTAGGTGAGCAAACTTGTGCAACTAAAGAAATTATTTTTTTTTTTTGAGCTGTGATACAGAATCAGAATTGCCCAGACATAGTAAGGCCTTCCTGAGATTCGTTCTGGTGGCTGCCAAAAACACAGTTACTAGAAAATGGAAATGAAAGTCTAAACCAACCATACTAGAAGTAGTAAATATGGTAACAGAAAGAAAAGAACTGGAACTGGGATCTTTACAAAAGGGTAGGAGCAAATTACGTATAGAAAATGGGAATTGTGGGAACAATACATGCAGAATAATATTTTGGAGGATGAATGAGGTTAAAGGGAAGACAGGAAGTAAATGATCTATGCAATGTTCTCTATAGAAGATTACATGTAATGTATAATGCTTGGAAATGAAAATATGTCAATATGGTTTGTTTTCATTTACATAAATGCATGATTGCCTATTGTCATAAGTGACAATTCAATAAAGATTTTTCTTGTGTTTTAAAAATAAGAATCCATGATCTATGATGAAGCAGCTATCCTAAAATGCTTTCTGCATTACTAGGAACTTGAGTGCTTGAAAGTACCCCTTTGTCAGTTATCAAGGATAAGAGAGCTGTATTTTTAATTTCTTGAGCTTTGTAATGAGATACAGAATTACTTGAAAAGGAGAGAATGAGCACAGAAATCTCCAGTACCAAATGAAACAAAGTGTCCACTGCCACCTCCCTTGCTTAATGCTTATTATGGACAGCTCAGTGGTGCAGTGGTAGCATTGTCACCTCACAGCAAGAGGTTCTCCAGTTCGATTCTTGGCTGGGGTACCGTCTGTGTGGAGTCTGCCTATCCTCCCTGCATTCATGTGGGTTTCCTCCGGGTGCTCCGGTTTCCTTCCACGTTTCAAAGACATGCTTCTGGAGCGTTTTTCCCCGGGCGTCCGCTGAAAATTGGCTTCGTTCCAAGTCAGACTTTCCCAGTAAACAAATGTTAAATAAATAAATAAAAACATAAATAAAAATAAAATAATTCATTATGAATAACAAGAAGAGGAGCATGTTTTCCTGAGTGGTGAACAGTCTACCTCTTAAGTGTCCCACTTCTAAAAGACAGGCATGACCCTCTGAATCTGCAGCTCTGAAACAGGGCTGCAGAAATGCCTCAGATAGTCTATCACGTAATTCATTTCCTGGGAATATGAACCACTGAAAGACTGATGTAATCTATCTATGGCTCAGTTCTAGACTAACAAAGCCTTCCTGTGCATGAGTAATGACTTTCTGTCTGTCCCCTTGCATGTTCAAGTGCAGCATAATGGAATGTCTGGCTGGCTGGCATGATGAGGACAAATCATCAAAGCAGCACTGTCGTTAATTTATAAGAGACAAAACTGCTCTTAGCTCCAAACAGCTGATAAGGAACCCCATTTCTAGCAGAGATCACATTCCCTATGCCATCTAGGAGTCTAAGTGAACTTTCCAGATGGCAAGCAAAGCTTCCATCAACAAAAGGATATGGTGCAATCATTTAAGCCCCATCAATAAGGGGAATGTTTTGCCCGAAACTGCCACTACAAAAGTTAAGAAATCTTGGCCTGGGTGAATTGAGAGTAAGTCCCTAAACAGTCCCCTGCATCCAATTATTTAATACAGCATGCTGAAAGTCTCACAACTTCAGGGTAACTCTTGATCTTTTGATGAAATGGCCCCTAAAATAAACATGTCTCATATAATTGCACAGTTACCCTAAGACTTTCTGATGGTACTGGCTGCAGAAAGGGAAGATCCACTAGAAGGCTGGTAGGAACTGTCCACCACACCAAGTGCTGAAGGCAAAGATCTGACACCAATAGAAGGTTAATAAGCATGTGGCAGTTCTAATGCTAATGATATCACATGGTCCACTGCATTATTAGTAACTACAATGGCACCATGAATGGGGAGTGTGATCAATTCAAATAACTGCAGCATGACCTGAGCCTGGACTCTAAATTATGTCTTCAACCAGAAGGCCAGCCATGAACTCCTGATCCCTCTCTAAGTGTAGGAATAACTTGTCACTTGAGAATTTCCAACTTCATGGCAATAAAGGAAATTCTCTGAATAGAGGTTATAGATGATTTCCTCCAGTTTATGGTACACTCCCAGAAACTGCAACCACAGGACTGTCCCCTCAAAAGATATTTCTGGACAAGCTGTAGATGGAGACTGCAGAAGCCCACCATGTTGGTAAAGGCATTTTTGAGATAATGTACCTGGAAGGATTCAACCAGCAACTTGGTAGAGACTTTAGGCACCGGGTAAAGCCGAAGTGACAGCACTTTGTAGTAAAAGTGATACCCGCCCAGACAGAGCCAACATCGCTCCTGTGTGGACTCCAAATAAAGATGTGGCAACTGGTACTCATCATGTTCAGTGACACCATTCAGCTATATGATGGGAATGACAGCACAAATTTCTAAAGAGTGATCTTCTAAAACTGACTATGACTGATATCCTCAATGAAGTTTTTAAGGCAAGAATAGTACAGAACTTGTTCATCTTCTACACAAGTAGATAGATGTAAGCATAATACCCCCTGACCCTCTCCTGAAAAAGTAGGACAGCTTCAACAGCCTCTCTTACTGGTACTGTCTGATCCAATCCCAAGATTTCCAGTGAGATGGAATGATCTGCCAGTAGGGCTTTTTCTGAAGAAGAACCTGTGATCTCCAAGAAGTGGTCGAGACTGATTACATCTATAACCTACTGTACTTGGCCCTTTGTGATGCTTCAAAAAGCCACAGTAAATCCAATGAAGTGAGCCTTCTCCTCACATGCAGGGCTACATTAGAATCAGGGCAGGTGTAGAGTGAGCACTGCCATCATCTTCTTGGGTACATTAGCTTGACTGGGGGGGGGGGGCAAATCTTGTGATGGTTCAAAGTTGTCCTTGAATGGAAAGGAGACCTCTTTCACTTCTGCTTAGAAAAGCAATAAGTAGAACTAAAAGGAAGGGGATTACAAAAGGCCTCAAAAGAGGTGCAGACTCAATACCTCCACAGTAGGTTGAGTAGCTCCCAGTCAGGCTAGCCAAAGAGCAATTCCCAAAGAAAAAGGCATTTATAATCTTGATCCTGAGCTCCTCCTTCAGTAACAGGCAAAGGAGATATGTGCTGGACAGAGTATTGCACCACAACAATCTAGCACCATTGATAAGTTTTCATCAAACATCAAGCACCTGCCTAATGCCTAGCCCTGACACACAAGTTCCGGAAATTAATTCTCCTGAGAAACCTACTTACTGGTCCAAACAGACTTGAGAGGCTGCCCTAGGAAAGGAATCCTTGGTCCAAAGTACTATTTGTCTTTGATGAGGTGACTTAAGAGACCACTCCAAGATAAGGTTGGTTGACCTTAAGCTCCAGCTGTTTAACCGGGATCAGAGTAGAGCCAAAACTGAGGGATGCACCCCCTGAGATGGGAGGCCTGGGGCAGATCTCCTTCTGTCCCCCTCTTCTCACCTTCAATGGTGGATGGGGAGTGGTTCAAGTCCTCATTAGCTGTGGGCAAGTTCAGCATTTGCGGAGACTGGACACTAACCATACCTTTTTTTTTGGCGAGGATCAGGACTCATCCTGCTGCTTTTGCCTGAGGCTGCATGAAGGACCCTTATGCTAGTTCCTATTTGACAAGTCCCTGAAAATTGACATATTTTTGGTCACAAAGTGCGCTGAATGCATCAACCAGTAGCACTTTTCCGCTGCAGAACTGAATCAATAACACATGTTGCACTTATCTATATCTTTACATGCATGTACATACTCTTGTATCTAATTATTTGCACATTCTACTTACATACCAGCTTGACATTTTCATTTATCTCTATTTTTTGCCATGGTGCCTGGGTCACAGATGAAACACATCCAGGGATGAGTCCACTTACCCAGTTAACAAATCAATAAATAAAAAAATATATAACTGCATTCTTCCTTGAGAAAAGAAAGCAAAAATTACTGCTGGTCTCGGCTGTTAATAGACACTTGGTGTACCTATGTTTGGGCATGATAAGATAAAACTTCACCAAAAGCAGCAAAGATTACAACCCAAAATATGCAAGCAACAAAAAGAACTAGTGGATCAGGCCACCAACATGTCAATGTAGTCAGTATGTTACAAGACAGCATGTATCAATATGGATTTACAGATATCCCTGAATGTGGAAATTACTGTTGTGTCTACTTAACATAAATGCAGATGTTCGAGTGTCTTCACTGTTGTAGTAATAACTGTATGAATTATCCTTTCTGTGGATGCTCTGGCAAGCCATGTTCCAGAGATTTAACTCCCTACTTCTGGGCTGGCAGATGCCCCAACACCTAACATCAGGACATCTGGTTATAAAGGCTATTGGCCAGCACCATCTTACAGGTCTTTCTTACTACAGAAATAAAGGATGCCCCCCCCCCCAAAAAGAAGAAGCCCTAAGCCCAGAGCAAAGAATATCACAAAGGTCCTCATTGTGCCAGGGGAGGAACCTAAAGACATAGAATGGAGGAGGAGGGATTGGAAAGGGATAAAAGGAAGACCACTCTAATCTGCAGTGATTACAGAGAGGATGGAGGAATGGAAAATGTACTGTAACAGTGAAGACATTCGAACACCTACATTTATGGTAAGTAGACAACTGTACTATGTTCACGTTTGCAGTAATATCTGTATGGGAGGATTCTCAAAGTTGAGAAAAAACTGGGGAGATGATATAAAGGTAGATAAAGGCAGAGGTTAGAATGCCCTGAAGGACTGCAGAGGCAAATCCAGCCCTGGATTTAGAGAAAAAGGACAGATTACAGTGTTTAGAAAGCATGGACTGTAGACCTAGAGGCAGCCTCTAGAATTATCCTGATAGGGACTCCTCTGAGGAATGCACTTGCGGTGCTTTATGATGTGTCCCATTAGGACATGGTCAGGTGGAACAGATGGCAACTGCCAACCCCCCACCTGATTTATGTACCACATCATCTCAGTGTTATCTCTCTGTATTAGCAGAGTCCCTGGATTCCAGGTTTCCTCGTAAGCTAGGATGCCCTTCAGAACAGCCATCATTTACTTTAGATTTGTGTGTTTTTTCTGGAAATATTGTTCCCATTTTCCTTGAACTTGGAGGCTGTTGGAGTGCGCTCCACAAGCCAGGTCTGAGGTATCTGTGGTCAGAGTTCGAGTTGGTTGCGTGATCCTGAAGGGTATCCCTAGGTTCTGGTCGTAAGACGAGATCCACCACTGGAACTCACTTTTTAGACAAGGTAGGAGTGGGATTTTGTGGTTGAACGACTGGCTGTAATGATTCTTAACATTTTTCAAATACCACCATATTTTTCTCATGTGTAACCTGACTAGAGGAACTAATAAGATGCATGAGAGCATAAACCACAGAAGCCTGAGAACCTCCTGGGCTGGAGCAGACTGGAGAGGAAGAAGTGATTCAAAGTAGGTGGTTAGGAAAGCTATCTTTTCCTGTGGAAAGAGAGACTTTTGTTGGTCTGTGTCCAGCAAGTATCCCAGAAAGACTGGTTTTCTACAGAGGGAGAGACTGGCTTTCTTTAGGTTTAGGGTGTATCCTAGAGAGGAGAGGATGGTCATTTTTTTTTTGCAAGGCCAGTACAAGCTCCTCCACAAAGTCCTGCTGGATCAGGCATTCATCTAAGTAGGAGTAGATTCGAATGCCCTTCATTCTGCAGTATTGCAATTAATAGAGCCAGATGTTTGATTAAAACTATAGGTGCAGTAGATAAGCCAAAGGCCACAGCAGAGAATTGATAATGACCTCCACTTGCTTTGAAGCACAGATGCTTCCTTTGTGATGCTGCTATAGGTATGTGTAAGTAAACATTCTTTAGATGCAAGGTAACTATGTGCATTCCTGGGACAAGTATGGGTAGAAGATTTTACAAGGTCGGTATTCTGAATTTTGGAACCAGAAGACAGTTTATTTTGCTCTGACAGCTCTAGAATGGGTCTCCATTTTTTTGGGGGGTGGGACAAAAAATAGTCTTGAGTAATAACCTTTTTCCTTTTCGTGAGAAGAGACCTCCTTGATGGCGCCTTGCTGCAGAAGCAGACCTACTTGGTTTAGAGCTACTTTTAGCTGCTTTGCAGGAACAGAAGGAATGCAGCAAGCTTTGGAAGGGAAGTGAAGGAGAGTTTACATCCTGATGTGATGATACTGATCACTCATTTGTCTTGGGTATTTTTTCTCCATAATTGAAGGAAAAAAATTAACTTTCCTCCTAGTCTTAGTGGAAAACAAGAATGAGGGATAGATTCTGCTAAACCTTGGTGCTGAACCTATAGAAAGTCCTTGCCAGTCTGCATTGATTCAGCCTTCTGATGCATTTTCTTGAAAACAGCCTCTGATTTGGGTCCAAACAAAAAAAAATCCTTATGTAGAGGAGCAACTAGAATCTCACACTTGACATGATCTAGAAGGGATTGCTTTCTAAACCAGGTATATCTATATATAACTGACCCAGAGGCAGCCTCCCTTCTACATGCTTCTAGAGCAGTGTTTTTCAACCGTCGGTCAGGCAGAATTTTCTGTCTGTATGTGAAAGGGGAGACTTATTTTTTAATTAAATAATGTCCTTTGTATCTAATCTAACACCTGTCACGTCTGTGAGGCCGGCTGTTTACATGTTTACATCATCTTCCATGCACATGGAATTTGAATGCCAGGAGACGTTTGAAATGCAGACCACGAATTGACAAGTGAGAGGTAGGTGTGTGTTTAAATGGTAGTTAGACAGGTACGATTGTATGTGAGAAGTAGGTAGGTAAGTGTGCATGTAAGAAGTAGGTACGTAGATATGTGTGTGTGTGTGTGTGTGTGTGTGTGTGTGTGTGTGTGTGTGTGTGTGTGTGTGTGTGTGTGTAAAAAGGAAGGAAGGAGGTATCTCTGAACTGTCCAGATTTTCACAGAATGTCCAGATTTTTGTCTCATATTCTTAGTCTGTTTCTGTTTTTGGGGGGGGGGGGGGGTTATTGTGGCAAATCCATGAGGAAAGAATTCACTAAATAATGACAGGCATTTGAGTTTCAGACTTCATATCCTTCAGAAAATTCACAGTAACACAATACCATTTATTCTAGCAACTTTATAAGTTTGTGAGAGCAATATTTAAAGTTTGCCCCTATTTTTGGGGCTTTGTCCCACCATCATTTTTTAGCTTTTCCCAGATTGTTTGTGCTAAGAGGTTGAGAGGTATGGTGTGTGTGTGTGTGTGTGTGTGTGTGTGCGTATATAAAACAGGGAGGGAGGTAGGTAGGTGTGTGTGTGTGTAACAGGGAGGTAGGTGCATATCTCGCAACTGTCCCTGAGGAACTTCCCTGATTTTGACTGAAATTTTAGCTCTGTCCCTCTTAATCCCACCTAAAACTGGTGACTTTTGTAGAAAAGGTGATGAAATACACTTAATAAATAATGACAATAATTAGAGTTACAGACTTCCTTTACTTTAGAAAAATGCATATCCACTCATGTTCTGTTATTTTGTCAATATATGAAAAGTGTCCCTGATTATTTCTGGATTGGTCCCCGATTCTGTTGGGATTTGTCTCCCTTTTTGGTTGAGAGCTATGGGTAGGTTTGTGTGTGTGTAAGTAGTAGCTAGGTAGCATACCTCTCACATGTCCAGACTTTTGCAGAATGTCCAGATTTCTGCCCCATAGTTTTGGTCTGTTCCTCATAAATAGGACTTTAGTTTCAGACTTCATATCCTGGCAATGACTTAGCAGCATTTCTCACTTAGTATACTTGATTTCTGTGGTCACACTATGTATCTATAGCCTTCTCAATTTGTGAGTTTTATGCGTTGGCATACAACGCTCAAACAGCAATTGTTTTAATTGGTTCCTTATACATAACGTTTTTTATTTCTGCCTTTGCGGTTCCCAAAATAATTCTCCTCTTTTCACCAGTCCCCAAGTGTAAAAAAATTGACAACCACTGTTCTTGAGCATCATAGCCAAAATGTAGAGAGTGCTCTGCAACCTCAGAAATGGAGATGCAAATGCCCAGCAGCACTTTACAGAGAGCTATGTCTTCTATCCTCGCCATTTTTTCTTTCATATGGTCCAGAAGGGCTTCCTGGTACTTAACCATATAAAACTACAAATGAGAGCTCTCATAGTCAGGGTGGCAGATGTGTAGACTTTTTTACAAAAATGATCCAGGGCTCTTCCATTCTGAATCATTAAGAAATGGGTTCCTGGAAGCATTGCCCTTAGTTCCCTTAGGACCTAGAGTCACCTCTTCAAAACTCATAGAAAGATTCCTAAACAGGTGTTTATGAGAGTCAAGAACCCTGTAAATGCAGATTTGTCTTCCTTGGAGCAGGTAGCTGGGAGTCAGGCTGCAAGGATGAGTCAAAAACATCATCCTCCACAACTTCAACATTGGAGGAATAGCTTGGGGAGCTTAAGAAATACTTTCAGCCTCTTTTGAGACTGAGGGTAATTCTGAGCCTCCCAATGAAAATATTGTTACATCTTATGAAGAGTATCCCCAAAACTGAAGTCCTCAGGGGGTTGAAGCTTTAGATAACAAATATATCCTATCAAATAACATTACGCCTCTTCACATACGCTGTACTACTATAGTTTTATCTCTAGTCATCTCATTAACCATACTTACACAATTCACATGCCTAAAATGATCTCTAACACATCCACCTGTAAAAACATCCACTCAGGTCACACCTCTGACCATGCTCAAGGACAGTTTCTCTCATATAAATGCTAGCCTAATTGAATATAATTATATCCACCTCAATAAAATTTAATTCTTTTCCACCTCCAACAATCTTAACCGACTACCTCACATAGTCATCAAATCTACTACTAAAACTACCTTCCTTTGCCATCTCATTAACCACCTCCTCAATCTTTCCCAGTGTGGAGACATTCATCCCAACCCTGGGCCTTCACAGAGAGCTACCATTCCTCATTCTCTCTCCTCTAAAAATATGCTTCTTGTCACAATAAAGGTACACAGTATCTGCTATAAAATTACTGACTTTCACTCACTGGTCACACAATACTCTCCTGATATAGCTGCAGTCACCAAAACCTGCTTAAAACCTCATATTCAAGTTAATGAAATAGTTCCTTCAAGATACAACATTCTAAGACAAGACAGAACACACAAAAAAGCAGACTCTAAATCCAACTTCAGACCACTGACAAGTGGAGTACCACAGGGTTCAGTCCTAGGTTCTCTCCTGTTTGGTATCTACTTCTCTGAAGTACAGGCTAACACAGAAAGTTTTGGCTAACAAAGTTTGCAGATGACTGCAAACTAGGAGCCATAATCAAATCTCCTAACAATGTGTACATTCTACAAAAGGGCCTCACTGAGACAGATGCCTGGTGTCAAAGCCATGGCCTCAAGCTCAGTGCCAAAAAGTGCATTGTCATCCCTTTTGGTAAAAACTCTGTACCCATGAACTACCACATAGGCGGTAGTCTACTTAACACCGAAAGTGTGATAAGAGACTTTCGAACACAGGTGGACAGTAGTCTCTCCTTTGATAATCACATCACCACAGTAGTCAGGAAATCCTTCTACGTGGCACACCTCATCACAAAAGGTTTCTCATCCAGGAAAAAAGAGGTCATTGTTCCCCTCTACTCATCACTCATTAGACCCATTATAGAGTACAACGCCCCTTTTGGTATGTACCTCACAAGACATCTACAACAACTGGAAAGGCCACAGGAATACCTCACAAAGAGGATTACCGGCCTCAAACAGATGCCCTACGCAGACCGTCTCAAAAAACTCCAGCTTTACTTTGTCGCATATCGCCTACTCAGAGGCGATCTCTGCCTAACATACACAGCTATGTCAAACCCAGAGCTGTTGGACATGTTCCACGTAAAGAAATCCCAATCCCTCCGATCTACACGCTCTAGGGACATAAACCTTGTCACCACAATAAACAGAACATGCTGGAGGGATAGATTCCTATCTCAGAGACTTCCCATACTCTGGAACAAACTACCTATCTATATCAAACAAAGCTCCTCATTAGCACTCTTCAAGAAAAATCTTGATGATTGGATGGGAGATAGGAAATTCATCCCGGGGATCACTTCTGTGGCTCTGCTTGACAGGGGCACAGGAAAATAATTTTCTTGGGAGGCAAAAGCCAGGGTACCATTTGGCTAGGCTTATATAGGCCCTAGAGCCAATAGCCTAGTACCTAACTATGAACTAATCTAGCACAACACCTATGCCATCTCTCCCCTATTAAAACCAGTCCATCATTTACTAATGCAGAAATTCTCTTTACAACCTTGCAACTAAATAAGTTTAAACAAATATGCTTTGCAGTAATCTATATACCCCCCTGGCCAAAACATTCCAACTCTAAAACACTTAGTTTCCTGGACCACCACAAATATTAGCAATGAAACTATTATTATGGGAGACCTAAATATCAGTTGGCAAACTCTTATCACCAACTTCCCAGACAATGATATTAACCTTCATGGCTTTACACAGCTCATCACTCCCCCTACCAGAATGCATAATAATAATAACCTAGGCACAACCTTAAAAATCTATCTTGGTATCAGAACCCCACAAATACTCTAATTCTAATACACTCGCAAATACTCTAAGTGACCATCTGCCAGCTTATACCTACAGAACCCTCTACAAGAGACTAAAGTCCAGACCTATAAAACTATAAGAAATCTTACCAAATTCAATAAACAAGCATTCAATAACATCTTAAACGCAATCAACTGGTCCTCATTAAAAACTTTACCTCTGGATGATGCCCTTCACCACTTTAACAAAGTTATCTTAGATACCCTTAATAGTACAGCCCCTCTTCATACGAAAAGAGCATAAATCAATCATACACCATGGCTTGCTACAGCCACAAAACAAGTAATGCAAACTAAGAGACCAAGCCTGTAAAAACTGCATAAGAATAAAAATGACATCAACCTACTTATATACGAACAGCTACGTAATAAATCAAAAAATTAGTCATAGCTCATAGGTTGGTACTAGGCTATCAGCCCTAGGGCCTGTACAAGCCTAGAAATAACAATTCCCTGGCTATTTCTTTCCACAGTATTTACTTCCCTAGACCCCTGTTTAGCAGGGTGGCAGACGTGATCCCCGGGGTAAATTTTCTATCTCCCATCCAGTTGTCAAGGTTCCTTTTGAAGAGAGCCAAGGAGGCGCTCTGCTTGACATGTATGGGCAGTCTATTCCAGAGTATGGGGGAGCCTCTGGGTCAGGAACCTATCCCTCCAGCATGTTTTGTTCATTGTGATGACAAGATGTAGGTCCCTGGAGCATGTGGCTCTGATGGATTGGGATTTCTTTAAGTGTAAGCTGATATTAAAAAAAAACAAAAAAAAAAAAGCTACCTCTCTCAAAAAGATAACCAACCAAAACAAGAACGCCTAAGAATTCTGGAAATCGTCTCTACACTCCTGACTCCTGGGTCTACTCAAAACCTTTCACCAGCGACTGACAAAGATCCATCTGCAATACCTAACATCTTTAACTCACACTTCACAGAAAGTATACTCTGCACCTCTACACTAAATCCGCTCCCACATGAAACACTAAATATTAATACCAGCACTAACAATCTCCTTAACCAATAAACCTCCTCAACTATCTCCGCAACTCCTATTTTCACTCTACAAGCTGTTCCCACCTCTCTAATACATACACTTCTTCTCATATTAAAACCTTGCTCCCTCTCCTCAGACAGCCTCCCTTCTGAATACCTAAAACTTGAAGCAGTTGCAATAGCCTACTCTGTTAGCATACTGATTAACAGATCCATCACAGAATCAGAAGTTCCTCTACTTTGGAAAAAAATCTATTGTAACACCCCTACAGACCCATCTCTATCCTCTCCCCTTTATCTAAAATACTAGAAAAGTGCATTCATATGCAATTAGTGAAACATCTTACTGGTAACATCATCACTCCTACCCAACATAGTTTTCACCCAGCACACAGCGCATGCACTGCACTTATATCATTCACAGATACTGTTAAACAAAGCCTTGGATTCTGGCCAGCTAACCTATGTAGTCCTACTGTACCTATCTACGGCCTTTAATACAACATCACATCAAAAATGACTTCAAAAATTATCTGTATTCGGATGCTCCCCACTAACTCTAAGACAGTTTGCCAACTACTTAACAAATAGGCAGCAATGTGTTTGATGGTAAACTAATCTTTCACAATACCTCAAAATCAAAACCAGAGTCCCCCAAGTTTCCATTCCTGGACCCTTACTTTTCAGCATTTTTATTAATAAACTTCACACTGCCTCCCTCCAAAGCATACTAATTCAATATGCAGATGATTCCACAGTTATCTCCTCCTCCGATAATTTTCAACATCTCTTAAAAATAACTCAAGACACCTTTACCTCCATCAAAACCCAGATAAACAATGCTCAATTATTACTTAATCCAAAAAAGACCAAACTGTTACTGTTTTCACCAAAACCTTTTCTCCAGGACTTTAAAATACATTTGCAAAACAACACAGAAATAGAAATCATAACTAATGCAAAGCTATTGGATGTCACCATTGACAATAAACTCTCCTTTGAAAATCATATAATAAATACCATTAAAAAAACACAGATTAAGCTTGGCAAACTCTACAGATGCAAGCATTTCATGGACAGCCCCAGCAAAAAAACACTCGCCAATACTCTATTGCTCCCCTCACTAACCTCCATCTAACTCTCAAAAACAAGCTGCAGTCATGCTACTACAAAATAGTTAAATTTGCAACTGGCTTTCCTTACACCACTGTTATGCCACCAGTAAATTAAATTGGTTATATTTCCCCCCACTATCTCAGTTATGTACAACTAAAACAAGCACACAAACTAATATACAAGCCTGACAGTTGCCCAGCATTAAAACCAACCCTACAACTGTATAACCCATCCAGATATCTCTGCTCCACTAATAAACAGCTTCTAGAAGTATATAAACCTAACAAAATATCTGGTCAAAGCCTCTACTCCATCATTGCAAAACTATGGAATACCCTACCCTCAAATACCACTATCTCAGACTCATTTAAGACTTTCAAACTCAGTCTAAAAATCACTTTCTTAACATTCACATCTGTCCTTACTCCTCTCCCAAGGACTAACTTACTCTACCCTTACCTCTTAACTAAATTCCTCATACTACCCATTTTACCTCCTTTCAGCCACCTCCACACCTCCCACTCTCTCACTCAACCCCACACCTGGTATCTCCTAATCTCTTATCCTAACTCACTTCCTAGTATCATCATATTTCTCCTCTCCCCCAATTCTATATCTCAAACTATTATACTCATGCTCACATACCTACCCTCATCATTTCTCTCTCAACACTACTATCCTTATCCATCACACTTCCTCTGTCTCAATAATCCTACATTTCAACCTTTCACTCTCTAAATCCTGCAAAATTAACTAAAAATTATACGTATAATTACTTAATTACATGGTCTTACAAATATAATTCTACTTTGCAGTTTAGGCAGACTTCACCTTAAACTGTTATTCTATTTACAGATTAAACTGTGTTATGACTTTAACTATGTGTAGTAATGTATTAAAGTTAAATTTTATTTTTCTGTTATACAATTTAAACTGTACACATTACTATAAATTTTCAAAATGTCTGTACTTTGTGTGGAACTTTTCTCCACGAGCCTCCACTGAAAATGAGTTTCTGACCCAGTCGGACTTTCCTGGTCAATAAATAAATAGTCTAAGATGTCCTCTGAATCCGAATCAGAAAATGAGACTGTGGACAACTGGTCTACATATGCCAATTCATCTTCATCAGAATGATAAGAATCAGAGGATTCCTGGGAGTAGAGGGTCCCTTTTACTTCTCCCAGAAATAGATTCAGATGGAACAGGGTGTCTGGTAGGACTGTGTTGTCTGGATGCTACCATATTAAGTAACTCCTCAGCCAGTAAATCCTGCTTATAGGCCTGTGGGGTTTGGGAGTCTGAAGACCTAGGCTAAGGCATGGCAGAAAGTATCCTTTGAGGTTTGGCCTTAGGATTGGTCCTAGGTGAGGCATCTGAAGCAATGGGATCAGGCAGAAGGCAGGCAGACGATGACCCCTCAGAGGCTCTTGGGATTCCACCATCCCCATCTGAAGCCCTAAAGCAGGAGTCGGGTAGCCGTGGTCTGCAAAGTGGTCTTGAACTCAACTGACAACCCTTGTCCTTCAACTTGTGCACACATTGTGGAGTCAAGAGACATGTTTAAAGGGCACATGACAAAGGTCCCCAACTCTTCCTTGGTCATAAAGGGACTGCAAGGCATCTCCTGTCCTTTGACTATCACAAATTTTGTGCAGACTGGCTGAAGACAAACTTGCATTGTTTACCCTCATATGTGGTTTCGGACACTTCCTTCTTTCTGCATGTTTTAGAGGGGTCGAAAAATGGACTGGCCAATACCACAGCACATAAGGATCCCCAACACACTTTTTTTTCTTTAAATGTTAGGCAAGAGACTTGGCACTATGATGAATCAGGCACTACTCAGAATAAGCACAATGATGGCAGCTTGTAACATCGTGCTCTAGACCTTGGGAAAAAAGGCACAGTGAGTGAAAGTCCCAAAGTGGAATCTGTTTTCTGCAATCAAGACAGATGTTAGTCCTAGTACTCATTTAAGTACACATGATAAAAAGAGAAAATTATTTTTTTCCCCCAGAAGGGCACTTAGCTTTGAAGAAGTTCTCTGGTCTTCAGACCAACCAACACGCTCTATGACATAGATGCTTTGGGCTTCGACAGCATGGAAGAGCTATAAGATGGCTCTGGCCAATGATCCTTATACTAAGACATCCTGATGTCAGGTGCAGGACATCCATCAGCCCAGGAGGAAGAAGTTAAATCTGTAGTATTGGAGTCAGCCAAGGGATGCCACTGCAAGGATAACCCATACAGTTATTACTGCAACAGTGAAACATGATGAACAGCTTCCACGCCTTTGCCAAATGATAACTAGTGGAGAATATGAATCAAGCAAAGAGCTATCAAGAAAGGACCTTGGTTTAGATGTTGTTCTATGAGAAAGAGAATGTGGGGGCTCAAACTGAAGGGTAATGATAATACAGTATATAACAGTTTGCCTGCAAAATTCATATGCACCTTAAAAATATGTGAGGTGCCTTTAAGTGTACTACTCGACAAAACATGGGAACATTATCACAGCAGTTATCTAGATATCAAAGTTTTAAATGACAAACAAGGTTGTATAATAAGGTCATCTAAGGCAGCAAACCAATATGTTAGTTTCATACTGAAGGATCACATGAATGAAGAACCTGGAAGTATTGGAATGGAAAATAGAAGTTGGGGCTACCTTGTGGAAGTACTAGCTTACAGATCTAAAAGCTGGCCCTGGGAAAAGCTTGCAGCCTTAGACTTTTGTTAAGATAGCCTGTATCCTGGAAGGGTAGGGGCTGTCAGTTATGAATAAAAACAACTCACAGAATGTACATTTTACTTGGATATGCAAAGCAAGCTGTACTATTACTTTAGCTTTCTTCTGACATTTGACGACAAATCTGTATTTTCTTTAAATCTAAGTCCTGCCTTCAGCAGCAAAGAAAAGGAAACACGTGCATCAAGTTCTAATAATATGTTAATTAAAAAAAATTCTTTACATACCAGGTTGGGTATTTACTTGGTTTTCCTTTATGTATAAATATATATTAACAGGTGAACATATTAAATTGTCAGATAATATTAAGTTATACTGATTGTGCAATTTTTGTAAACAAGTGTGCAGATACTTGCCCTTGTCATGTCACAGGATCTCTGGCATGCTAATAAAGCCACATCAGGACAAGCTGATTTTAAAATGTGATCCATAACAGATGGTCTCCTATGCAGATAGTTCTTGTTGGTTTGTATTACTTTCAGTAATTTGATTTCTGTGTTACGTAAGGACATAGTCCTTTGGATTTCATTTAAACGAGACTGAGATCTGACACTAGTTTCAGATGGTATGGAATATTCTAGGCTTACTATGCCATTAGAGACCTGATTATTCTGGATCTCTTGTTTCTCCCTAAGTCCAGTATTTCCAATAATACTACGACCAGGACCTAAACCTTCATCAACAGACAAATAAAACATGGTAGTGGGACAGGTTAGAACCCAGTGACTCCCAAGCCTCTGGAGTAAACTTCCCTTGCATGTTGTATCAATGCAACTCATTATCTTCCTTTAAAACTAAACTAGTTGACTGGATGGCTATCCATAGTTTTACTCTGGGATTGACTTGAATGGCCCTCCTGGAAAATGGAAGTACAGCCTGAAGGAGGGTACTACTGGCAAGGTGTGAATGGTCATAAAAATACAGTGATACTGCTAGTTTTAGTGTATATATTTTATTTTGTGCAAGCATGCCTGAGCTGTTACTGAAATGGAGCCTCTGTGGATCAGCCCACTCAACCACCAAACAAAAATAAATAAAGACCTAAATCTAAATACCCTCCCAGCCCTTGTTATTCGCTGTTAATGAGCCTCATCACTTTTTTGTGTCTTCTGTCTCTTCACAGATCCTTACTGACACAAAAACCAAGGCAAAATATTACGTGACAATCTCAACACTCAGAACCTGACAGTTTGGAACAAAGAATTTTGATTCCTAACAACAATACTTTTTCTAGTTGTAGCTTAAACAGTGGATCGTAAGTACCTCTTCATTTCACCCCTTCAGTGAGTACTCCCAAATCATCAGTTGTTTCCCCAGTTGAGAAATGTGTCAACTGTGTCCTTAGCAGCATTAGCTTATACTCATCTTTACTTGGCTGTTCTGGTTTGCCTCTGTCTGAAATTCGAGCAACAGCTGCCTGCATGTCACTGTGTTGGCACCATTATTGTTATAGTGTTACTTCCCCAGCCCTCCCTTAGCTCCTTTGTGCAGTTAACCATCTAATACTCAAAGCCTTGGATAATATGGAGGGCCAACAAACTTGTCTTTCTTCCACTGTCACACTCCTAGCACTTGGTATCGTAAGACAGTACAGTACCTTCCTTATCCTCATGGATAATGAACATCTTCTTAAATCAAAAACCTCGGTCTGTGAGGAATGTCCATCTAGTAGACATCTCAGCTTAGCAAATTCATCTAACCCTACACTGGACCACATTAAGGTGGTTTCTTCTCAACAACAGGAGTTTCAGTAACAAACTGCCCAATCTTAAGGTGCACCTGCCTTTGGAATATGGCTATATATGTGTAGTCACACAGACTTGATTTAAATGTAAATGAAATGCTCCCTCCTTATCTGGATTTTGTGCCTACTATGCCTTCAGGGTGATGAGACCTGCAGTGGTGTCTCCATATTTGTCAGTGACCATGTCTCATTTAGTCTTTTACCCAGAGATGCACAAACCAAGTTCCTAGAACTTCAGTCTATCAAACCTCTAACTGACAGCATGCTACAGAACTGATTCTTGGTCATGAAAATAATGCTACATTCTTGGAAGTTTTAGAAGACATTCCAGTAATCAACAACTGCATGTTACTAGGCGATTTAATTTATCCCTGCCATAAAGTAGGGGACCTATACATCTAACACAGGGTATCCCAAAAGATTTCAGGATTTGATAAACAGGAATATCACAAACCCACCACAGGTCTGAGTATGTTTGACTTGCTCCTCACAAATATTTCCACTACCTGTTCCATTCCCTCAGTTTCTTCTTCACCAGTTAAGTTAGGCCATAAACTCATGAAATTTACTCTCAGAACTACCATATGCACCGTCCTCCCCGTAAACAAGATCTCCACATTTAAGGACTTTAAAAGTGGGCATACTATACAATCATATGATGAAATCTCCAAAACTGACCATTGCACAGCAGTGAATTTCATTAAGGAATTTTAAGCTCACTTAGACAAATGCATAGCTCTAACAGTAATAACTAGAGCCAAATACAACAGGGAAATCAGAAATTACTCCCCATGGTGGTCAACCAACACAAACCTTATAACAAGAGAAAACAATCCTTAAACTGCACAGTAAGGCTAAAACTCCTCAGAAAAATAACATAACGCAATGAAACTCAAAATCACTATAAGGAAGAGTAAAGCAACCTATGAATGGAGCTTAGCTTCTGAAGTGAAGGATAACTACCCGTCTTTTAGCTTTATTAGTAAACGAAGAAATAATATTCACCATTGCTTTTCCCTGAAGCCTCCCCACTGCAACCCCCCAATGACATTGCAAGTATGCTAGCAAACAGGTTTGATGTTAATTTCACCCCTGAACTTCCTATCTAAAATAATACTCTTCCCAGAATCTTTTATACTCCCTATCATCAGTGAACATTGTGACATTAAGATGTTACTAAAGATAAGAATGCTTCCTCTGTAGGTCCTGACACCACACCTGGGCACTTAATAAACAGCATCAAATATGTGCTCACCAAACTATTCCCTAAACTGTTTAACCTAAGCTTAGCCACAAGGCTATTCCTGGATCACTGCTATGTGATGCCCCTTCACAAAGGTGGCCCATCACAGGCCCTCCCTGGATATTGTAAATCAGCCTTACAAGTCTGATCTCTAAAATTATGAAGTGTATCATAACTGATCTCATTAATTATGATATCAGCAATCTCACAAGCTTGACCCACAACGATATGGTTTGTCAAGGGAAGAGATACCTTCTAAATCTTCTTAACTATGACAGGGTAGTGCAAGTTGTCAACAGTGGTTATGCCTTTCATACAGATTACTTCCAACTGTCCAAAGTATTTGATGTAATGCCCCATGCCAAACTTGTAAGGAAAGTATCTTCTATAAACATAGTTCTTTATGTTGTAAGATGACTAGCCAAATGGTAGAAAGACAGAATGCACATAATTGTGTGTGGTGGCAGCCTGTTCAAAAAGTGTTAAGGTAATCAGTGGAGTCTCCCAGGGATCTGTGCTGAGTCCTCTTCTGTTCAGCGTCTACTTCTTTCATACCAAACTGATAACCAGAGGCTCTGATTAATTAGATTTGCAAATGAGTGCAAACTGGGTGTAACTGTCAAAAAATCTTCTCAGATATCCATATTCTTCCGAAAGCGCTTACCTTAGTTAATACTTGGTGTATATATAATGGGCTTAAACTGAATGCTAAAACATGTAGTATTATTTCTTTTGGGAAATAACAATTTCCCACAACATAAAAGTAGAAACAACATTCTCTTTCTTAACAAAGAAGTAATAAGTGACGTGGGCACTTGTTATAATAGTTCCCTCCCCTTTGACCATCATGTTACAACTGTAGTTAGGAACACCTTCTACTCAGCACAACTAATAGCCAAAGATATTTCTGCCTCTATCCAGAGATGTTACTGTTGTCTTACATCCAGCACAGATAAGAACAATTTTAGAGTAAAGTACTCCCATTTAGATATATCTCACTTGGCATACCATCAAACCTGAAAAGCATCAGAGGTTTGCAACCAAACAGACCGCTGATCTTAGTTACCAGGAGAGGCTGGAGGCTTTGTCCCTGTACTATGTATCTTACAAATTCTTGAGGGATGCTCTCAAACTTTCTTACTTGCCATTACAGATTCATTGGTTCTTGACCACCTATGTCTGAGTAAATCAAATAGTGCAGGTAACACCAGAACCAGAGATCTGAACCTTCATTAGCGGACAGGCAGAAAGTGTTAGTGAGACAAAATCATCACCTAGCACCTCCACTTCTCTGGAATATACTTCCGGTTTAATTTCTCCAAGTCTACTAGGTTTCTAATACCATGATGGGAAGGGACCCCATTCCTAAATTAAAGTATGATTAAAGTTCACGAAATTAGTATTGTTACAATCTTTGATGTTAGCCAAAAGTGCACTCTGCAGCACTTGGAATCTGCCCAGAACTGATGTCTCCTGCAATTCATACAGACTTACACGTATCGGTAGCATATCTAAATATGACTGTAAATTCTTTTTTATGAGACTCATTGCTCCTCCTACTGCAACTATCTTGTTATCCTTCCTCCCTACTCCCCTCATTTCTGCCTGCAAATCCTGGATGACTTTGTGTCTCCCTGTACATAAGACAATGTAATCAGTGGGTGATGCAGTTTCAGTGATCAATGCTATTTTTGTCTTCTTTTCGTGAACTACTGTATGTAGTTTTCTTACATCTCTTTTCTGAACTGTTGGTCATGGTTGATCCCATGTGATATAACCTTCATCATTCTCTATAATGCTTTGTGGATCATGTTTTCAGTGCTTCTCAGCTACTGTAATGCTGTAAGTTTTGCACAGGAAGCCAGTACCAAAACCACACACCACGCACTTAGTAGAAAATAATAAAATGTAATTGAGTGTGTTTTCGTCAATAGACTTCTTCAGAATGACAAAATACCCAGTAAATTTTCATTTTAAAACCACATCTAACATGTCATTGGTTAGAAAAACACCACAAATGTTGACATCATTTCCACCTCACTAAATACATTACTAGAACCTAATCACTTAACATAAATAACATAACACCAAATCTCTCTACAAAAATAATAAATACAATATCTACAAGTGTATATGTATGAATATATAAAAGACAGCAAGGGACATACAAAGTCTTACTTTTATCTGGTCTCTCTAACAGGGTTGAGGATGAACGTGACAAAGAAAGCAGATTTAGCAGGGCACTGATTCTTACCTACACTTTGGATTTTTTTGACATCAAACAAATTATTAAAAAATTATGGTGCATTCTTAATTTTGACAACGAAGTCTTTTGTAAAGTTGGTACACAACCTTTAATTGTTTACAAAAGGGATATATCTTTAAAGGGACTGGTTGAGAGAATAACGTATAAACCAGTTACAACTGGTAACACTAAATGCGGTAGATACATTATTGAAGAAGTCAAACTGGTAGGGAGAGGTTTTTGCACTATTTTGCCCAAGAAAAAATATCACTGTTATTCCAAAGGAATGGCTTATATCGCAGTATGTGATTCTTGCGACAGTTTCTATACAGGCAAAACTAAAAGAGCTTTTAAATAAAGAACTTACCAACATCTTTATAACATAAAACAGCATAATGAGGGTAATGCTCTTTATAAGCACATCAAGAAGTTTCCCGGACACTCTTTTAAATTTGGGGCTATTGACCGTGTGGACTTGGGTCCTAGGGAGGACCTTCTGACCTATATCTTGAGATTTTGGAACTGAAGTGGCAGATTAGAACTAATGTGTGCATTGCACCTGGGCTCAGTGATGGGTTGTCCCTTGGCCCCCTGTTAAGATTAAAATCCATGTACTATTTTTAATATTGTCTATTTTTGTACATGTTTATTTATACATGAACATTTACACATGTTTATATATTTATATATTCATACACATTTGTAGATATTGTATTTATTATTTTTGTAGAGAGATTTGGTGTTATGTTATTTATATTAAGTGATTAGGTTCTAGTAATGTATTTAGTGAGGAGGAAATGATGTCAACATTTCTGGTGTTTTTCTAACCAATGACACGTTAGATGTGGTTTTAAAATGAAAATTTACTGGGTATTTTGTCATTCTGAAGAAGTCTATTGACGAAAGTGCACTCAATTAAATTTTATTATTTTCTACTAAGTGCGTGGTTTTGGTACTGCCTTCCTGTGCAAAACTTCTAGTTTTTGTCTTTGGACTTGGATTTGGTGTTTTCACTACTTTAATACTGTAATGTTCTTACATCATCTGAGAAAGTCTTGACCAGTTGCAGTTGTGCTTTTAGCTCCTCATCTGATAAAAAGAAGATGAGAAGTCTTTACACTTTGATTTTTGGGAGCCAAATTGCAACTATGACTTAATCTATTAAGAAGGCAGCTTAAAGGGTTAAGGGCAAGACAAAAAAGCAGCAGTGACAAAGAGTCACCTGGAATATACCCCCTTTGAATTTTTCCCCGAGATAAGAATTTGTTCTTTATCATGGCTTATCTGGAAATAGGTATGCCTCAATTTCACATCCACTGAAATGTAACTAATCAATGGGGGGGTGTATCTCATACATCTGTAAGCACTCATTTAGCCAAGAATGTGGAATGCTGTCAAATTCTTTTTTGTAATCTGTCCATGCCATACTTAGATTTTCTTCCCCTTTTAACAATTCTCCATTATGATTTTACTTAACAAATGATCATTTCTTCCATATGGTTTTATTCTGTTACCCTTCTGTTCTATTGCCATGATCGAGTTTTCTTCTAAATTACTATAAACTCTGTTGGCATCAGTTCCACTATATAGTTTATACATAATTGGAAGGCAAGTTATTGGTCTATAGATTTTAGGATAGTTTGCAGGTTCAGTCATAAGGAAGAGTCTAGTATTTTCTGTTGTTAACTAGCATATAGTCTGTTTGGGGTTTGCATATAAGTAGTTCTTACTCAGGGCTAAATCTTTGTGCAAAGATGTTAATACTTTTAGCCAGAAGTCAGGTATGGCTCTCGGCTTGGGATTTTCCATTTAGGAGCTTTTCTTAATTTTCTTTCAGTTTCTCTAGCCTTTACTTCACTCCATTTCATATCCTGTATATTTGAATGTCTTACTATTTCTTTTACTTCTTCTATCCCTTCAGCATCTTTGTTATGTTCTACAGCATTTTCGTACATATTTTTTAAAGGTGGCTAGTTCTTTTTTGGTGACATTTCTATTCCTTTGGCTTTGTTTCTCAATTTTCTATAAAACTTTTTTGGGTCATCAATGAGTTGCTTATTTTGTGCTTTTCCTTTATATCTGTCTGCATACTTTCTAACTTTTTATGCTTCTGCTGATGTCTTTAATTTAGTATTTGCAATAGTCTATGATAGATTCTGGATTGTTCTGATATTATGTGTTGCTTTCATCACATCTATCTTTTTAAATATTTCTGTTGATCTGATCCCTCTTCTATACTCTTCTAACAATGGTACTTCTTATCTTAATTGCTTTCCAGTTTACTCTATTCAAAACTTCCATGATGGCATTTGATTTCTTCCCTTCCTTTCCCTTATTGCTCTGTGTTTTTGTGGTAAGACATTATGTTATTAATTTAGCTGCGCAGTAATACATCCTATTTATTTCTGTTATACCACACGAATTTCTGTTAAAACAAATGAACAAAGAAATCAAGACTATTATCAGACATCTAACATTTTGGGTCTTACTGAATTTCTGTAATTTCCTTCATCGATCTTAATATGTCTATCCGGTTTACTATAAAAATTACGATTGCACATTGTCGTTCTGTCTTATGATCGAACGAAATCTGTGAAAATCGGAATGCGGAAAGTTCATATTCATATCTCTGAAAAAACACTGAATGTTGACATTCATGTCTGGTTTTGGACTTAGAAACAAGTGCTACCATAGGTCGAGAGGGGGCAAGATTTAGCAGTCCTGAATATATGTGTTTGCATTTGCAGAGATCAGAGTTCGGACATTCCACATTCTGACTCGGCAAATGTGCAAGTGCAATTTTGATAGTAAACCTGTCTATCCATCTCTATTAAATCAAGCAACTCTTCCCTTAGATCAATTTCTTCTAAACTGGGGGCACATTTGTTCTCAGTTTCTTGCTGGCATTCTACAGAAAGTTCAAGAACAACTTCCTGTGATATATTCTCTTCAGCTGAATCCTGTTATAAATTGCTCTTTCATATGGAACTCACTAGCCTATCACTCCACAACACAGACTGTGTCAGAGTTGTCCCAGTCTCCTGCTCCTTCCCTTGCTGTCCAACTGCAACTAAACTTTTGTAGTGGTTTCCTACTGAAAGCTCCTGAGTATCTTCATGTGGCAAGTGATCAGATGCCTATTGTTCCACCTGTCTCCTTAACTTGGGGACTCATTGTTCCATCACGTTATGACGTTACCAGAGTTGGGTTTTCTAAACAAAATCCTTCCCTTAGCAAGTAATCCATGAATTCAGTTTCTCTTTCTTTAACTTCTCCATTATTAGTACTATTCCCTACTTCCCCTCTGATTCCTTATTTTTTGTGTTTTGAAATTTTCCATATCTGGATGCCTCTGCCTGTCATTTCTCTTCAAATATCTCTAGTGCTGCTTTTTTGTATTGATTAATTTTGCTTCATCATTTGCATAAATATTGCAGCATATTAAATCTCTTTTTCTTCCCCGTGTCCATATTTCTTCTTCAGATATCTCTCGCTCCAACTGTTTCTCCTTACTCTGGGGACTCACTGTTCTCCCATGCTGTGACATAACTAAGACTTTCTACACTAAATCATTCACTTTGCAGGTATTCCATAACTTTGGCTTCTATTTGTTTCATTTCTACTTTCCTATGTGTTCCTCTTTTGTGATCTTATTTTTGGTATTGTGAAATTTTCCATATCTGTGTGCCTTTGTCTGTATACATCTCTTCAAATATCTTTGGGGCTGCTTTTTTTTGTACTGATTAGATTGACATTCTCCTTTGCATAAACATTGTACCAAATTAGATTTCTCTTTCTTTCCTATGTCCAGGTTTTTTTTTTCATACCTTTCAAAAATCCCTAGGTTTTTCTATTTATATTTTCCACTTCCACGGTCACTTATTTTTCTAAACTGCCCAAAGTTTCTTGGTTTATATAATGTTTTTCCATGGATCTGTTGCATTATTAATACATTGCATTTGAAGCTTTTCACAGTTTTTTTTCTGCTGTATTTTTCTTTCCTCTAATTTCTCTCTTAATCTTTTTGTATATCTTCTATCTGGGAATTCTGGGCTTCTTGCATAACAATGACAATGCATGTTTTTCTTATCTGCAATATTCCACTCTATCATCTTTATGACTCTTATATTGTGCAATCAGTTTTTGTGGACTCCTACTTCCTTTTACAGCAGGGGCCCATCCTCTTAACCTCATTGTAGGGATGCTTTTCTGTATTTTTTTAAACAAGAAATATATTGTATCACTTATGACATATGCAATCATACATTTATATAAATGAAAACTAACTATACTGACTTTATCCCAGCTACATTTTACATCACAAACCATACTGAAATAATTCTAATTACTATTATACATCACTTATAATCTACCCAATCATTCTTAATAAGACATTACACAGCTAATTCAAGCCCTGCCTTCATTTAAATCTCATTCCTCCCCTGCATGTACTGTTCCCACAATTCCCATTTTTCCTATGTAATGTGCTCCCACCATTTTCTAAAGATCCCAATTTCCAGTTGTTTTATTTCTGTTACTATATTCACTACTACTAGTACAGTTGGTTTATACTTTGATTGCCATTTTTTAGTGATTGCTTTTTTGGCAGCCATCATAATTAGACTCAGCAAGGCCTTATTATGTCTAGGCATTTTTGATTCTGTATCATAGCTCAGAAAATCATTTCCCTAGTTACACCAATTTGCTCACCCAGTATCTCTGATAGAGTAGTCTGTGTAGAATCTTTAAAGTCTGCCAACTCATTACACTCCCAGGAAATATGTTCCCAATGAACTCTTTCTTCCCCATCACACCTCCAACATTTGCTGTCTACCTGAGGAAAACCTCTCTGGAGTATACTTGCGGTACAAACATATCTATGTAAACATTTCCAAGCAAAAATCCTAAATCTTCTACATTTTGTTTCATATTTGGGAGAAATACATATATCCCATTTTGTTTCTTTGTGAATTGGTTATCCAATCTCTCTTCCCATCTTTTCTAACCTCCTTGGATTCTTATAGTTATCATGCAAGAGTTTAATACTCTATTAATTATTCCTTTTTTAATGGAAGCTTCTGTTCTAGATTCCACTAAAAACTCTACGAGTGCTGGTCTTTCATTCAGGACCCCCCTATTTCTTTCCTTTTGCCTATACTCTGATAACAATCCTTGATAGGGAAGGCAATCTCTATCCTGCAGTCCAAGTAAATTATTGGCGTCTTCTCATTCTATTACCTTTCCCTCTCTAGTTATTTGCTCCCAATACCTTGGTTCCTTTACCAGTTTTCTCCAATAAATTGCAACCCCCTCTTCCTTATTGTCTGTACCTCTAATTGCAGTTATCCCTATTGCCAGACTCTCCTTTCTCCATTCCCATGTTGGCTTAGTTCTTAGAATACTTTCTGCTACTTTATAGATATAATATTCTGTATGAATATTGTTATTCTCCTTAAAGGTCTGCATCCAAAATCCCAGTCTTTCCATGCTTCTTTAGCTTCCCCCTATTTCATCATCATCCCTTTCCCTCTGAATTATAGGTTTCTGCTTCTGCTTTGTATAGGAGCTTTAACTGTGAAGCTCTGAAATACCCCTTCAAAGTGGGTAATCCCATTCCCCTTGTTCTACTGGAAGAATCAGCTTATCCCACTTGACTCTTGCCATCTTCACCTCCCAGATAAAATCCTTCAGCTCCTTATTAATTGCTATCTACAACTTCTCCTCTGGTTGATAAAAATATACCAGACCTGTGCACAAGATTAAAGGGATTAAAAACATCTTAAATGCTTGTATCTTACTATCCATATCAATATAATAGAGCTTCCAATTTCTCAGTTTTTATATAATCTTTTTGTCTCTTGCCACAAAATCCTTAGCTGCCACACCGGAATCATTTTTAATCCATACTCCTAAATGCTTAACTTTATTATGTCCCCATAAATATGGATATTGCTGAACCAATTCATATCTAGGTACATAATTTCCCACTATTGCCTTTCTTTTAGTTTTACTAATTTTGTATTCCAAAAAGATTTGAAACTGTCTCAAAATGTTCCACAACACTGTAACGTCCTTTTCTGTTTTTTTTTTTAGATATAAAATATTATCTGCAAACAGTGCCAGATTTTCTTGACTACCATATGAATTATATCCTTGAATTTCCGAGTCCCTTATTTTCTTTGCCAGCGGTTCTAAATATAATGCAAATGATAAAGGGGAAAGAAGACAAATCTGCTTGGTTCCTCTGCTCAAGCAGAAATTATCAGATAGGATCTCAACCACTTTAATTTTTGCCACCAATCCCTCATATATCCTCCTAATCAACCTTATAAGTTTATCAGTGAATATAAATGCTTCCATTGGCCTACTCATAAAGTCACAGCTTACTCTGTCAAATGCTTTCTCTGCATCATGACCCATTAACAACAGTGGAATTTTTTTACATTCTTCTTCCTTCTGGATCATCAATGTTCTGTTAATGTTGTCAAATGTTAGCATCCCCTCCGCAAAACCACACTGATCCATACCTATCAATTTTGGCATCACTTTTGCCATTATAGACTATAACCACAGTATACTACCGAAATGGGCCTGTATGGAGCTCGATTTGATGGATCTTTATCCTCTTTAGGTATTACAGCTACCTCTGCTTTCTTCCAGGATTTTGGTACTTCTCTTCCTCTCTCCTCTTAAAATACTGTTAAACGAAACCTTTCAGATCTTTATCAGCTTTTTCCCTCCTAGTTTCCAAACTTCCACAGGAATACCATCTATTGCTGGAAACTTACCTGCAGTTTGTTTATACATCACCATTTTTGTCTCATCTCCTCCTATCGTGTTAGGAATTGGGCCTCATCTACCTCTAATCTTGGCATATTTAATTCTTCCATAAACATTTCCATTTGTACTTTTTCTTGATTTCCACATTTCTCTGCTTTATACAGACTTTCACAGAATTTCCAAAGTATTTCAAATACCTCTACAGGATCTTGTTACCATCCTTGTTACAGACTCCCTAAGCTTGGTGGCAGCCCTTTCTACTTTCTGTTACCTGACTAATTGTGATAAAAGTTTTTGTACGCTAGTTATTATAATTAAAAAAAAAAAAGTTGTTTAACAGCAATTTTTCTAAACTCATGCATATTATCAAGATGATGCCTTATTTTCTGTTTAGCATTCTGCAGTTGCTCCTCTTACTGTTCTGTGAGATTCCCCCTATTCTGCAACATTTTTCAGTCTCTTTAAATAATTACTTCTTAACCACAGCTTCCTTTATTTTATTTCTACCCTATTTTTAAACTCCACTTTAATTTTAGTCCATTCTTCAGCTATATTTTCAGAAGAAATTGCTATCTTCTCTAATAGCTCCTGAATAATTTACACTACCCAATCCTTAAACTCCTCTCTTTTCAACAGATCAGTGGGAAAGTGCCAGTGTCCCATTTTTATTTCACTACCATGTGTTTTTATTTTAGTTATTTGGTACATGATCTGAAATAGTTATTGGGTGCGTATCAAGACATTCAATTAAATGCACATATCCCTGTGAAATGTAAATTCTGTCTAGCCTAGCCCAGTTTTTGTATCTTAGGGAATGTTGTTTGTCTTTTCGGCTTTTCCCGGTCAGGGGTTGCCACAGCGGAACTCCGGTCCGCTAATGACTGGAAGTAAAGTTTTATGGTGCCGAGTTGCCAGCCCGATGTCCAACCTTCAACGAAGGCAAGCCCATTTACACATATCTTTCAAATGCCACTCAACCATGGGGAGGACATGCAGACTCCACACAGAAGGCACTCCAGCCGAGAATCGAACAGGAGAACCTCTTGCTGTGAGGCAACAATGCAACCGCTGCACCACCGCAGCTTAGTAAATTCACTTCAAACTTTTAGTACTGAAATCACATCTTCCAAGCCAAATATTTTCACAAATTTCTTCAAAAGTCTACCCTCCTTTGTTATACTTTCCCTTCTGGGTCCCCCAGACGCATCTTCACTGTTGCAAATCTAATTCCATTATCCATATAAGTAATATTCCTTGCTCAAAGCTAATTATTGCTCCCACAATTTTCTTAAGCTACATTATATCAGGTTTAGATGGAATATAAATACATGCCAATGCAATCCTCCTCCCTTGCCAGTAGCCCCTTAGTACCACAAATCTACCATTATTGTCTTTTTTATCCTCTTCTATCACTATTGGAGAATATAATTAATCAGCCTTTCCTTTGTCCTAGGTATTCCTCTGAATAACCATCCTGAAAATGTTTCTTAATCAATTTCACATGTTCAGTTCTTTTCAAGTGTGTCTCCTGTAGCATAGCTATTTGCACTCTAAATGTTAATATAGCTCACTGCTCTTTCTTTTTTGTACCTAACTGTGAGACCACTGACATTTAAAGACATTAAGAAAGCATCATTGTATTTAAAAAGTTATTGTTCCCACCTTTTATGCATAACAGCTTTTTCGTTAAATGTCTAGTTTCAGGTTTTGTGTTACATATGAAAGAATACTCTGTTCTATTTAGTATACACTGTCTTTTCAAACTATGGCTAGCATGATTATTAGCTTGAATAAAAGCTGCAAGAATAATTTGAAATATAAAGGGTTAATTTAGAAATAGTATAAAATGCTGAAAAATAAGTAGTAGTAAGTGTGCTGGCATAGCTTAGTTAGATTTTGACATCCATGTGAAGGAGTATGCTATTGAGAAACAAAGTCTGTAAAAATAACTATTCAGGTGGCAGCTGGAAGGACATCAACGAAATAAAGAGATGTAACATCAAGCAAGATAAAGTTGGAACATCAGATAGTGATGGAACACCACATTTCAGATAACTGAGTTTCCTTGGACCACCAAGCTTAAATCAAGGACAAATCATAAATTAGAAGAACAAAGAAAAACTATTATACAAGGAGAGAACTGTTTTACATCAGACTTTCAGAAAAATACTAGACCTTCTGGTATAAATGTGACTGTGCATAAACAAGCTTTGGGTATTTGCCACAGAGAGCTGACAACATCTGTGTTACATGCTTGTAGATCCGAAAAGAAAACTGTGAAAGTAAAGCGTATTAATTTAAACAGTTATCTTCGTGTATTTATTGTACTCAGTAAAATACAGTAATGAGACTAGTTGATTACAATAAATAGTTAACTAAACTGTGGTATGTATGCATGTAAATACAAGTAACAGCAAGAAACCAACAGAAAGCAGTACATAGAATTCTTCAATGGCGAGCTGACAATATTAAAACTGTGTTAACTTGCTGTATTCAAAGAAAACTAAAGGTTTTGTTTCCCAGTGTGTTTCCAGTTAATTAACAATATAACTTGACTAAAAAAGTATATACTAATATAGACAGTTTTGCATTTAAAATAAAACAGAGGGAATGTATAAAGTGATAAATATGTTTAAAAATGTATAAATGCATGTGCACATCTATTTGCTAGTTAGATGCATATACACATATGTTGCTATAATATATGTAGAAATAATATAGTTAGTTAAATGCATGTATTTCTGTTTGCTAGCATACATATATTCTGGTACAGCTTGAGACAAGCTGAATGTTCAGTGTCTGAAACATGCTTCAAGGAGTATAGATAAAAATGCAGCTGTGAGACAAGGCACGCACCATTCAACACAGATATCTGCATTTCATCTGCATCATTCTGAACATCAAAACAGAGGGAATTACAATATTTCACAAATAAAACTTAAGTTAGGGAAATGCTACACAACATAGAACACAAGACAATTTCAGTTGTAAAAAGCATACAGCATGTACCTTTAGAAGGATAACATTTAACACAAATATAACAGCATGGTTAGCTAAACAAGGTCAGGCATACATAAAAGTAGAGAAACAATCAAAGACTGACAAACATTTCGGTAAACAGCTCTATTTCTATTAGATGCTGTACATTACCTCAAAAATGTAACAGTTCTGACAAGGGAAGACATAATGCAAAAATGAAGTTTAGTCCATTCCTCAAACAAATTAAAAAACAGGGAACTGAAAGACTACTTTGTTCTATTTAGTATACACTGTCTTTTCAAACTATGGCTAGCATGATTATTAGCTTGAATTAAAGCTGCAAGAATAATATGAAACAGAAAGTAGTAAGGGTGCTCAAATAGCTTAATTAGATTTTGGCATCTGTGTAAAGGAGTATGTTATTGAAAAACAAAGTCTGTAAAAATAGCTATGCAGGTAGCAGCTGGAAGGACATCAACGAAGTAAAGAGATGTAACATCAAGCAAGATAAAGTTGTAACATCAGATAGTGCTGGAACACCACGTTTCAGCTGAGTTTCCTTGGACCACCAGGCTTAAATCACAGACAAATCATAAATTAGAAGAACAAAGAAAAACTGTTATACAAAGAAAGAACTGTTTTACATCAGACTTTGAGAAAAATACCAGACCTTCTGGTATAAATGTGACTGTGCATAAACAAGCTTTGGGTATTTGCCATACAGAGCTGACAGCATCTGTGTTACATGCTTGTAGATCTGAAAAGATAACTGTGAAAGTAAAGCGTATTAACTGCAACAGTTATCTTTGTGTATTTATTGTACTCAGTACAATACAGTAATAAGACTAGTTGATTACAATAAATAGTTAACTAAACTGTGGTATGTATGCATGTAAATGCAAGTAATAGCAAGAAACCAACAGAAAGCAGTATATAGAATTCTTCAACTTGCATACACTGTTTGGCTGGTTGAACGTTTATACAGTTGTTTCTTGTCATATCCATTTGAGCCTATGTCACATCTTACAAAATGTTTTCTTTTATTAAAAGCCCTCAAGAAACGCACCCCCTAAAACCTATTAACTTAAAATTAACACACAAAATTATGTACATCTTCAAATACTGAAGTTTTACCCTCCTAATAGGAACAAATGTCCCAAACTGACATCCACAATCACAGACTTGAGTTAACCATGCAAAGAAAATCATACACAAAAATAGTACTATTAAGAAAATACATTTGTTTTATTTACAGTTAACTTTCGCTGTCCTCTTCTCCTCCCTTAAGTATTTTTCCAAACATTAATGACATGAAGTAAGACTTTTGTTTTAGAGTCCACCACAAGTCCAGCAAAGTCCACTATTCCAGATCTTCTTGTTCTGTCATATTTCACAAATATAATTATTGCTTTGTAATCCCACATTTGTCTATTTCCAAGTCACTGGTTTTATACCTGTTTATCTCCCTCTACCAAATCCTGTCTCCTGCTTCATTTCCAGCTTGCTCTCGATTCTTCTAGTCAACGCTCATGCTCTCTTCCCTCTCTCCAGCATTTTCTGTTGAAACACTGGGAAAAGTTTCACTAGCGCAGTCTCTGTGTGATCTTTCCTACCAGAGGAATCAGAAGCAGAATCTCCTTCTGTGTCACAGCTCACATTTTATTGGACAAACTTTTGTATTTACTCCTTAGCATGTTCTGCATCAAAAAATGATTTTGTCTCACCAGGGAACAATATGAAGATAGCTGGGTACAAAAGTTTGAATCTCTTGCCTGCTTCTCGGTATTCCCTGAATAGTGGAATACATTTACTCCTCTTCTGCTTGGTGTACAATGAGTAATCCTTCTCCATAATCACACTGCTGTCTCCCACGTTTGCTACTTTATCTTTCTGTCACAGTTTTGTCAGAATCAACTCCTTCTGCTGGTAGAATTGCATATTTGCTATTAAAGGTCTTGGTTGCTTTCTCATACCCAGATTTGAAGCATATACACACATTGTGCCCTTTAAATTAACAACTCCTGCTGAGGATACCAGTTATGTTGCTTATTTGCATTTTCATAAAATTAATACAGTCTGTTCCTTCCAACTTCTCTGGTACAGCTGAAAATCTCAGGTTTCCCCTATGTACTGTGTCCTCTAATTATATTATTTTTTTAAACCATCTCTTCTTGAGCAGTCTCATATTCAGCCAGCCTTTTCTTCATTTCAACCTCTGTTTTTTGCAGTTATAGCACCTCATCTGAATATCTGTTTAACGGTTCTTCCATTTGTTGTTTCAGCTGATATACTCCATCAGTGTTTTGTTTATCTTAACCAGGTCTGTGTGCAGTTGTCTTATAGTTTCCTCTAGGTTACTGGAAGTCATGTCTGGAGCTTGCACTGCTTTTTGCTGAACAGCTGCAGTACTTTTCCCAGTCAGTGTTTTTTCCGCACCTTTTGTAGCCAATTTTCCTTCACGTCCTTTGTATTTCTTTTTTCCTAGCGTCCAGGCAGTGCACTTACTAGCCAGTTACTGAAATTTACCCACAAACACAAAAATCCCCTGGCCTTCTCTGCTGAGTTTCTGTTTCCATACTGGGAGAGCTAGAATTAAGCGGTTACTTAATGTGCTGACATCTTGGAAGTAGGGTATGACCAGCCTTTTGAATGTTTCCGTGCCTTGATGATTGTACACTGTCCTTTTTTCCAGTCCTGACACCAGTGCACATACCACTTTTTTATTCTGGGACTTATGCACCCAACTGTCTTTTTTATTTTTAACCTACTTCTGTCCATGATATATGTTAAATAAAATACATTCTATATCTCAGTGTCATCTTGGTGACAGTTTGTAACTGGGCCCACTTCATGAAGGTAATTACCAAGACCTGGGATAAATTCAATTCCAGCAATACTACTCTCCTTTGTTTGTTGATTTTATCATCTCTCCATTTAGACCCTGTACAGGTTAAGCAACATAATTATGTATCTTCCTTCAAACTAAACCTGGATGACTGGCTGGATATTCCCACATTTACCCTTGTACTAACTGGCCTTTCCACCTCCTGGAGGAAGGAAGTAAAGCCTGAGAGTGGCACATGGTCACAGACTAAAACAGCCTCGAAACGCTAATGAAACAATTGAATATAACACTGACATTCTTTTACCAATATTATCAAAATGAAAGGGAAAATCTGCAAATACTGAATGTGCACAGATAACTCAGACACTATTAGCAGGACAGATTATATCAATAACATCTGATATAAAAAATATGGTAAATATCAGCAAATCTAAAAAAGAGATATGCTAAAAGGAAGTGCTCTATTGTCATAAAATCATGGCATATTTTAAAGTAAAGTGTTAGAAAAGGAAATCCAAAGGTACATCACAGACAGAAAGGGCTAAAACAATTTAACGGTTTTGTTCCTTTTTTATTTACTACGTAACTTCATCAGACATAAATATATCTCAGATAAATCAAACCCCTTATATGCCAGTTAAAAATTCCACCAAAACACTTCACAACCAATTAGATACAATTTCTTAAAACACATCAGAATCAATTCCTGTCAACATTTCAATGCAAAAATGCAATTATTAAAATAAAAATTCCACCGTATGAAAATTATGCAAGATAAGAAAATGTTAAAATAATTTCAACTTAAGTAAGCATTTTATATTTATCAGTTAATTAAGCCCTGGGAATTGATTTGGTTTTTAAAAAATTGTCATTTTAACTCATGAACATCCAACACATTATTGTTCCCAGTAATAAAACTTTCTTGACTAACTTGTTCTAAAACTGTAAAATGAAACTTACTAACCCCAACACATTCTGTGTTGTGTCTGACTAAAGAATTAGTGAGATCTGCTTTCCTGATAGCACTTAAATGCTCCCGTATTCTCAAACACAATTTTCTAGTGCTTTTTCCAATATAAAATTGTGGACAATTACTACATAAAGCGAAGTACACTATACAGGCAAATCGAACAAAGCAGCCCTGGATAAAAAGCCTCTGCAGAACCAAGAAAATGTAGTATCCAAATAGAAGAGGCTCACCACGACAATGTAATAAAATAAAAACAATTTAATAACTGCAGTAAAAGTAAGCGCTTTCACGTTTCAACAACGCTTCCTCAGACTTTAACAAACTGCCATTCACATTCACATATTTACATAATGTTTCAAAAAGCACATCAGCCAATCAAAAATTGTCAATGAGCTACATCAACACACTTAAAGAAATAAGTTTAGAATATGTTAAAAATATATATCACCAACTCAACACATAAAACAATAACATATAAACATAACATGTCTGTTATAACTATTATAATATATTGTTTATCTAAAACCATTAAAATATATATATATATATATATATATATATATATATATATATATATATATGAAATATACATATATAGAGAACTCAGCCTATAACTACGTGGCAGTGAAGGATCCAAAACTATATGTAGGTGTTCTATTTCAATATGTATATGGGCGAGCTGATAGAAATGGTTTAAGTGTAACCTTCTCATTGAGACCATGCCCTTTATAACTCTGTAACCTAATTATCCATCTATTCTCTCTCTCCTCAGTATAATTCTTGATGTCACCTAACCTATTGTTTTCTTTATTAATTCAAGTACATTAAATTTAAACTTATGGGAAGTGCCCATTTGTAGAACATGTCTGGCCAATGCATTGGTTTCATTTTCTTTATTTATTGCGTAAATATGTTCCCTGACACGTTTCCTAAGGCTCCTGTTGGTTTTTCCCACATAAAAACATGAACATGTCTGACAAACTGCCACATATATTACATCTCTAGATTTACAATCAGCATAAAAATTCATATTATATCTGTGAGTTGTATCAGGGTGCACAAAATTATTACTGCCAGACATATAGTTACAATGATTACATGTTCTACAGGGAAATGTGCCTTCTCTAATAGTTCTAATGGGTTCTATGATGTTGTTCTCATAGCATAATAATCTTTTGAGCGATTTTGTATTTTTATATGAAAAACTTGGTCTAGTTCCCACTATCTGAGTAATCCTTTCATCAGTGGTTAAAATACTCCAATTCTTATTTATTACTTCTTTAATTTTCAAATTCTTATTAGAATAAGGAATAATTAACTCTTAAACTTTACTGGCTGATCATTGTTTGTTGCATCCCCATTATTTCCTTTGTGTTGATACAAATAGGGCTTTCAATTACATTTCCTAAGAGATTCATTGACTTGAAAAATACCATCAGCCAGAAGTACACTATATACTCACTTTGACAAGAATCTCTGTTGGCAGTATGAACAATTTTGTTGTCTAAATGTGGAAAGCTAATATTACTACTATTACTGATAAATCGGCATTGCATACAATATCCACATGCAAAGTTGCTCACACTACAAGATAGAATCTTAGCTTCCTGTGCAAAATTATGTTCTAACAGTTGTTTTAAATTAGCAGTTCTCTTATATACAGACTGAGACATTTCACCTAGTACTTTAACCAAATCACTATTTCCCTGTATTATTTTCCAATTCTGCACTCAAATTTAATTGTTGAACCGTCCACATTTCTAGGTAATGGAAAAGCACAATGCTGGTCAGTAACACTAGTCTTGGTTCTAAAACCACTATTAATAAATCCTTTAATAAGAATGAGCAGAAAATGAGACCATCTTTTCTCACATATCTCTTCACCAATACTATCAAGTTTCTCCACGGGATAACCTCAGTCTTTAAACATCTCAGTCAGTGTGCTAATTTCTTTAAAAAAATAAAAGGTCATCATTAATTAATCTACTTAAATGGATGGTTTGACCTTGAAAAACATTAAACTTCATCTGTAAGAGATGATGGCTACAAAAATGTAAATAATTGTTTGTAAATGTCAGTACTGGAGAAACAACAGGATATAGTATCTATACTAATTTAAAGATCCAAAAATGAGACTTTAGTTCCAACTTGATCCATAATAAATTGCTCAAGGATTTCCATTGTATCCCCACCCCATATAAAGAAATGGTCATCTATGTATCTTTTGTAGAATTTAATATATTTATATGATGTCAAGTTAACCAAATACATTAACTCCCACTAGCGCATGACCAGATTAGCAAAAGAGGGGGCTACAGAGTGTTTTTCAGAGTATTCAGAGTATTTTAAAGTCTTTTTTTTTTTTTTTTAGAAATTATTTTTCTTATTTCTAGCACGTGACCACTTATTCCAAACTACAGTTTTCTGATTGTTATAGATTATTTTTCTTCATCAGTATCTGCGGCAACTAAACTCTAATACAGGGGATGTAAGGACCCCAGTGATATGATTCAAGTCAGGCAAACTGTGTGGAGTAGTATGCAAGCTAACTTGCTGGCATTACATAATGCTCTGGGGAAGGCAAGGGTTTCATGGATGGCAGGCAACTTCCTTCGCTAAATATTAAAGAAAAGGCATGACACTGGTAGTTTAAACACTACAGTGCCGCTGAATTATGCCCTTGAGAACAGTCACAGTTGCTTATTCACACAGCTTCAGGGAAATGCTGAACCTCCAGAACTTTTATCAGGCTTTTTATCAGGCTTGACTATAAAGCTCAGTTCTAAGCAGATCTTCCTACAGCAGTAACAGGTAAAATTTCTACCTAGCTACGTTTAACATTGCAAATTCCTTTTGATCAGCTTGGGTACAGTGCTCAGTTCTGATGAAGGGATCACCTTGGCACATCTATTCAGCAACAGACTTCTCAGGCAGTCCTTATGCATACAGAAAATATTTTAATATAAATTGTACTGTTTAACGCTTATCTGCACAAAGAACAGATACCAGTTTTCTTAAACAAAATAATGGTTTACCTTTAGATACGAATACAAAGAAAAAAATCAAAAACTGCTTTATATAACACTGAAAATAAAAAGAGGCCATATAAATGTATGTGACTGTAGGTAAGACTGAAATGGCAAACACACATATTAGCCAAACAGGTCTTCTAAAACTTTCTACACATGCAGCCTTTGTACTTGCAATTTAGATCATGGTTGGTAAAGTTCACAAGTCCACATGCATCGGTCTACGTATACAGTTAATCAAAGATTAAATAAGATAAAAGGAAATAAAGCAATAAATGCTTTTAATGGTTCAGTACATGAACTGGCCTGAACAAAGCCAATATTTACGAAGCTGAGTGGGAAGCCTGTATTGTATTGGAGGTCAGCAAGATAAAAAAAAAAGTCATAGACCAGGCAAGTTGAAAACAGAAGCTAGAAAAAAAATGCTTATTTTATTAGAATCTTTTCTCTTTTTCTGAGTTAAACATTTTCACATAAAGATCAAACAAAATAACAGCTATCCATTTAGAAATACCAAGTATTCTATGATAGAAAGTTAACATTCAATGAATTCACTTTTCTTTGAAGTTCTGATTTTTTTCTAGGAGATGTCCAAAACTAGCAGCAATCTACATTCTACTATTGAATATTTAGGCAGCAATATGAATGCAGCTTTGAAATCACTGTTTCAGCATTTCTTTCATGCCAGACTTTCAAGACAAACACGTTACCTCACTGTGATTATTACGGAGAATATTTATACAAAAGACAGCATAAAAAATCAATTATGATGCAACATTGCAAACATACAAAACAAAATGTATACAGTTAAAATGTGCATTAAAGGTTAAAGAATTCAACCTAACTTCCAAATAGAAGGGATAATTATAAGTTTATTTTACAGAAATAATACTGAACTTGTTTATTATCTTGAACGCTTTTGTATAAAGATGCTAACTTGACCAATTATAAAACCATCTCCAAAATAACCAGCAAGATAAAATGGTAAACTGCCAAGCTTGCACATATTTTGTTTTGTACCTTATAGTCTTTTTTTTTCACCTGTTCAATAAGTTCAGATTTGACTGGTGGTTTGGAATACTGGCCTGAGAGGAGCCCATATCCTAATTTAGCCCTGTAACAAAATATAACATTTTATTTTTTATTGAATGTACAATGCTACATAAAACAGCTCTAAAACATTACCAGTCAAAAATTTAAAGTGGAAGAGAAACCATACTTAAAATGAACATTCAGTGACTATTGTAATACCTTAAAGAATAATACACCAACTTGATTAAGTGATTTGCATTGACATATCCAGGGAATATTTGTAAGTCACAACACATAATGTGTGGTAAAAGGAGTATTTTCTGAAATTCTGCTGGTATTTCGCAATGTGTTAACAAGAGAATGGGCAAACTGTAAAACAGCATCCTGATTGGGAGAACGAACGTTCTCCAGCAGAGTGTTACTCTACAGGTAATGCTCACTGAAAAATGAATCATATAGTTCAAGGCAGCATATCAAGCTGGTGTGGAGCTCATCGAGCCATTATTTTATACTCATTAAGCAGCACTTTTGCTGTTTAGCGAGTAAATGAAACATAAAAAAGTGTGCATGTGTTTATGTTTTTGTCTACGTGTGTTAGTATATGTGTGCTTATGTGCATGAAAGCGGAAGTGTGTGGTTTTGTGTGTGTTTGTGCGTGAGACAGAGAGAGAGAGTGGGAAGAGTGAGAGCGATTGAGCACTGGCAGGCTTGCATACCTCTTGACCTCTTAGCTCAAGATATCACCATAAAGCTTAAAGTAAAGGGGGAAATAAAGGCTCAAAATAGGGACAGATTTTAAATATTGCTCTTACAAATCACAACGTTTATATAATGATAGAACTTGCATGAGCATGCATTTTCTATAGCACAAAGTGTGTGCATGTGTGAGAGACAGAGACAGTGAGTGAGCGAGATCGAGCAACCACTGGTGGCAGCAGTAAAGAGATTTGCATACCTCTCAACCTCTCAGCTCAAAAAAATCTAGATAAAGCCTAAAATAAATGGGGAAAACAGGCTCAAAAATAGGAAGAGATTTTAAATATTGCTTTTATAAACTTAGAAAGTTGCTTAAATAACAACATCTGTATTAGAGTGAATTTTCTGAAGGAAATAAAGTCCAAAACTCAAATGTATGTCATTATTTATTGACTTTAATCCCCAATGACTGGCAGCAAATCACACATTTTAGGAGTAAGAGACCAAAACACAAAGTAAATATGCAGGTATTGTTAGCGTGTTCTATTCTGGATGTAAAATACTTCTTCAAACACCATTTACATATGCTACAGCAAGTATGAAACATTAGGCAGAGTAACTATTTTACATCAAAAATATATAAAAAATATAATAATAAAAAATAAGCAAGTAAGTAAAACACAGCAATTTTACAGACAGACAATTCTCTAAGCGCATGTTACTGTGTAAAGAATGCCCTTCCAGGGGAGTAGAGGCCCTACACTCCTCACAACAACCCTGGCCGGGCGTTATTTACACAGTAACACATACCTTTGTTGGGCATTATTGCTTACTTAGTGCTCATTTTTGTTTAGAGTTCATAAGCTAAGTAGCAGACTTAAACTCAACAGGAATCTAATAGGTGGATGACTAGATAATATAAAATGAGGAGGATTTTTATCTCATTACTGAATGTGCAAGTAGGGGCAGATACTTAGATGCTTCAAATACAAAATAATTACTTTATGAAACTACTACAAGAAAGTTAAGAAACATTTTTTGTCATAAAATCTCAGGGCTTATATCATTTTGCATGTTTCTTTGAAGGACACAACTGCCAAAACAGGGACAAGTGGAACTCTAAGTGAGAAATGACCAGTGGAGTTAATCCATACACTCTCTAATGCAGAACACACCATAGTCTCAGGGACATCTGAAGTACAGTGAAGTTGAATAGCCTTCAAATAGATGTTATGGTTGGCTCATTAATGTGGTTGTTTGACAAACAAATGCACTATATTTGAGACCAGTCACTGGAGGAATGAGGTGGGACAAATAATACTCGTCTACATGACTGCGAATAGCTATTTCAGATCATGCACCAATAATAACTAAAACAAAAATGCAAGGTAATGAAATAAAAATGAGACTCTGGCACTTTTCCACCTATCGGTTGAAAAGAAAGGAATTTAAGGAATGGGTTTTGGAATTAATTCAGAAGCTACTAGAGAAGATAGAATTTTTTTTCTGAAAATATAGCTAGGGAGTAAGATAAAATTAAAGTGGAGTTCACAACTTGAATGGAAATAAAGGAAAGGGAACTATGGCTAAGGAGTAACAAGAATTACGCAGAAGGACTGACAAATGTTAAAGTATTGCAAAATAGGGGGAATTTCTCAGAACAAGAAAAGCAGCAACTCAAAAAGATAAACATAAAATACGGGATTACCTTGATAATATGCATGAGTTTGGAAAGATTGCTGTTAAGCAACTGTTTTTGATAATAATTCTAGAGCACAAAAACTACTAGCACAACGACTCGGGCAACAGAAAGTAGAAAGGGATGTCACCAAGCTTGGGGAGCCTATAACAAGGAAGATAACAAGAGATCCTGTAGAAATATTACAAAAATTGCATGAAAGTTTATATAAAGCAGGGAAATATGGAAATCAAGAAAAGGTACAAATGGAAATGTTTATGGAATAATTAAATATGCCAAGGTTAGAGGTAGACGAGGCTCAATTACTAACAGGATAGGAAAAGATGAGATAAAAATGGCTATGTATAACCAATCTTCAGGAAAGTCCCTAGGAACAGATGGTATTCCTGTGGAAGTTTAGAAGCTAAGAGGGAAAAAACTGATAAAGATCTGGAAGGCTTTGTTTAACAGTATTTTAAGAAGAGGACAAGTACCAGCATCCTGGAAGAAGGCGCTGGTAACGTAATACCTAAAGAGGGTAAAGATCCATTGGATCCAGCTTTGCACAGGCCCACTTCAATACTAAACCATGATTATAAAGTGTTCATGTCCATAATGGCTAAAAGAATGGCAAGAGTGATGCCAAAATTGATGGACATGGATTAGTGTGGTTTGTGGAGGGGAGGCAAACATTTGACAACATTAACAGAACACTGATGATCCAGAGGGAAGTAGAATGTGAGAAAATATCACTGTTATTGGTGAGTCTTGATGAAGAGAAAGCATTTGACAGTAGACTGGGACATCATGAGCAGGGCAATGGAAACATTTCCTTTCTCTGATAGAATTATAGGGTTGATTAGGAGAATATATGAGGGATCGGAGGTGAAAATTAAAGTGGGTGAGGTCCTCTCTGATAACTTCTGTTTGAGTAGAGAAACCAGGCAGGGTTGTCCACTTTCTCTTTTATTGTTTGCATTATACTAATAACCATTGGCAAAGAAAACAAGGGACTCAGAAATTCAAGGATATAACTGGTATGGTAGTCAGGAAAAGCTGGCTCTATCTGCAGATATTTTATACATGACAAAATTAGACAAGGACATTACAGTATTGTGGAACATTTTAAGACAGTTTCAGATTGTCTCAGGATACAAAATTAATGAAGCTAAAACAAAGGCAATACCGGTAAATTATGTACTCTCTCAAAAATTGGCCCAACAATATCCCTATTTATGGGGACATGATAAAATGAAGTATTGAGGAGTATAGATTAGAAAGAAATCAGTTGTGGCAGCTAAGGATATGTGGGAAGAGACTAAACAGAACATAATACAAACATTGAGAGAATGGAAGCGTTGTTATATGGATATGGATTACCTAAGATACAAGCAATTAAAATGTTTTTAGTCCCTTTAGTTTTATACACAGGTCAGGCATATTTTTATCAACCAGAGGAGAAGCTGTGGATTGAATTAAAAAAGAGTTGAGGGATTTTATCTAGAAAGGGAAGACAGCAAGGGTCAAGTGGAATAAGCTGATTCTTCCAACAGAACAAGGTGAACTAGGATTACCCAATTTGAGGGGGTATTTAAGAGCAACACAGTTAAGGCTTTTATACATAGCACAAGCAGAAAACTAAAATTCAAAGTGGAAAGGAATGATGATGATGATGATACATGGGGAAGCTCAAGAAATAAAGCGAGATTGGGATTTTGGATACAGAGTCTTAAGGAGAACAACAATCATACAGAATATTATATTCATAAAATAGCAGGGAATATTCTACGAACTAAACCAGCACGTGAATAATAGAGAAAAGAGATTCTGCCGATAGAGATGACTGTGGTTAGGGATACAGATAATAGGCAAGAGGGGGATGGAATCTGCTGGAGACAACTGGCAAAGGAACCATGGTATTGGGAGCAAATAACTAGAAAGGGACAGGTAATAGAATGGGAAGAGGCCAGGAATGTATTTGGACTGCAGTTTAGAGATTGCCTTCCTTATCAAGGATTGATATCAGAGTATAGGCAAAGAGAAAGAAATAGGGGGTCCTAATGAATCTAGAACAGAAGTTGCCACTATAAAAGGAATACTTAGTACAGCATATAAAATATTGCATGATAATTATAAGACTCAATCAGAGGAGCTTAAAAAGGATTGGGAAGTGAGACTGGATAAGCAATTCACAAAGAGACAATGGGAGGATATATGTATATCTCCTAAATATACAACGAAGTCTAGAAGATTTAGGATCTTTGCCTGGGAGTGTTAACATAGGTATTTTATACTCCACGTAGACTCCAAAGAATTTTTCCTCAGATAGATAGCAAATGTTGAATGTGTGATGGGCAAGAAAGAGGGGGCTGGGAACATATCTTTTGGGAGTGTAATGAGCTGGCCGATTTTAGGGATTCCCTGCAGACCACTCTGTCAGAGATGCTGGGTGAGTGGACTGGACTGACTGGGGAGATGATTATTTTGATCTATGAGTCAAATTATGGTGGCTGTCAAAAAGCAATTACTAGAAAATGGAAATTAAAGTCTAGACAAGCTTTACTAGAAGTAGTGAACACAGTAATAGAGATAAAACAACTCGAATTGGGACTTTAGAAATGGGATGGAGCAAACTACACAGAAAAAATGGGAATTGTGGGAACAATATATGCAGAGAGGGAATGAGGTTTAAGAGGCAGGATTTGAATGAGTCATATAATGTTTAACTGACAATGACTAGATAGATTATAAGTGATGTATAATATTCTCAACTACAGTTGTTTCAATGGTGTCTGTGATGTATAATATTTGCAGCAAAAGGGGTGTCAATGTTGTTTGTTTTCATTTATATAAAACTGTAAGATTGCCTATGTCATACATGATAACTTAATAAAGATGTTTTAAGGAAAAAAGACTCCATGACTGCACTTCATTATGAGTGAGGGAAGGATAAGCCTCAGTTCAGAGGATATAAAATGCCACTGCTTCTGGCTGTGCAGTACGAGTGTGGGAGAATGTATTCATGTGTGTGGTATAAGGTCAACTAACAGCCATATATTACTGCAAGTCTCATCCTTCTAGCAAGGAGAAAACTCAACAAGGGAAGCTGGGCTATGCAATACTGCATGAAAGCCGCATGCTACTCACATTCAGTGCTCAATCAGCAAAGGTAGCATCTGCACGCTTTAATAGCCAAACCATCTGAATGAATCATACTGGCCACTGAAAAGCATTCCTGGGAATTTAGAATAAGCTCCATGGTGCAGAGGGACAGGGCTTTTGCTGCAGCTATAGCAACCTCAAAAGGAATAGATGACTTTTGTGCCAAAGGATTCAGCGGGGGGTGGGGGTGGGAGTAGATAGCCACAGTGCAACTCTCACTCCCAGAGGGTTTCTGAGAATAAGCCTAACACAGACTGTCACAAAACATGGTCCAACCAAGTAATTTGATCCCCCAACCTCCAAAAATCATCAGGCTTTAAAACAGGCTTTCAAGAAACTTGCAGTTCTCAAATTTGGAAGAAGCTTGAAAGTATGGGAGCAACCACTGTTGTTGCTCCACTTCTGCAATAAATGCACAAAGTTTGTTGAACAGCAGAGTAATGAGGGTACCTCCCTCAATATCACGTTAGAACACATCAGGATGTGGGACAAATGGGTCAGGACAGATAATGGGATAAGCATGTTAGGGAGAAAATAGGCAAAAATATGATAACAAAGGAAATATAGTTGTATAACATACTTATCCAAAATGCTTGAAATGGATGAAAATAGTCAACATTAGATACAAAAGTTATGTACTTACAATAACGTTAGATAATATCTTATCAAAACAGTCCATCTTTGAGGAGATATGGGTAAGAGGGTGGCCTAATGGTTAAGGTGTTTGCCTTACAAACACAAGATGCAGGGTTTGAGTCTCACAAGGGATAATTGTCTAGGCTTAAAATGGCTCGCAAGGGCAGTTAGCTTAGTACTAACCTATGAACCCATGAACCTATGAATCACTAACAGTAAACCATAGTATTTGGGTTTACCTACCTTATGCCCTTTTTCCCCTTGTCAGAGTTTTCAGTAGATGCATCCATTTTCCCCATAAAAGCCAGTGCTGTTCTGATTTCAGTATTCCACAGAACCTTGACCATTATGTGAAGTACTCGTATATAAATGAAAGTTATGTACTTATCATAACTTTAGATCCATGTTGTCTGATTTTCACCTGGTGCAAATATATGGGCAACAACTTCAAAGCTTCTTCGAATCCAGAACGCTGACTCCTCCCTACCCATAATTCTCTGGACTCCACCTTAGATGCTCAGATCAAGTTTGCCCCCCATGTCTGATAACAGAACCATGCTATAGAAAGAACTGCTAAGTTAAATAGTCACAACTGGCTGAGGGATAGTGGGAACACAGTTTCACATGACTGTGTACAGACAGGGAATAACAAAACCACTTGATCGTTTCAAAGCCATAGGTGAAAATCTGGAAAGGGGCAGGATGGAGGGAGTTTGAACCAGATGAAAATCAGACAACATATTATCTAACGTTATTGTAAGTACATAACTTTTGTATCCAATGTTGACTATTTTCATCTGTTTCAAAAACAGGGGACAGAATCCCAAGCTGTCAGTCTAGGCGGTATCAAAGAAAGACAGTCGAAAGTACGGTGGAACCAAAGGAGGAACGTGATCTGGATTAAGTGTCCAGCTTATAGTGAGACACAAAGGTGTGTACCACAGACCAAGTAGATGCAGCACAAAGGTTGTCAGTGGATATTCAGTTTACGTCGCAAGGGTAAATTCTTATGATGATAATACAATCTGGCAGCCATTTAGGCAAAGTAACCTTAGCCAATGCCTTCCCAGCTTGGATTTCAAAAATAAAATAAACAATTGATCATCTCTTCTGAATTGTTTTGCTTAGTGAATGTAGAATCTGAGCAGCCTTTGTACATCTAACATATGCAACAAATTATTTTCCTTTGTTTCAATATCTGGGGAAAAACACTGGAAAGTTTATGGACTGATTTAGATTTACTTTGGATACCACCTTAAGAATAAAAGACATGTTGGTTCTAAGGGAAACTCTAGCCTTGTGAAATACTAGATATAGAGATTTACATGAAAGAGCCCGTAACTCTGAGATTCGTCCGGCTGATGTCACTGCCACTAGCAAAAATTGTTTTCCAAGAAATTTTAGATCTACTGTGGTAGCAGGTTTAAAGGGAGAATGAGTCCAATAGTCATTTTCTAGCCTCTAACATAGTTTTCAATCAAATGTGGTCCAATCAATTGTTGTTTAGATCAAATGAGTTTTTGATTAAATGAACCACTATTTTTCTTTTTAGATCAAATGAACCATAACTATCTACATATATGTATATGTGTAGATATATATATATATATATATATATATATATATACACACACACACACACACACACACATATATATATATATATATATATATATATATATACGCATATACACACACATACACATGTATATATATGTATATATATATATATATATATATATATATATATATATATATATATATATGCACACACACACACACACACACACACACACACACACACACACATATATATATATATATATATATATATGCATGAATAAACACACCCAGATGTGTGTGTGTGTATTTTAATGTATGACCTACACTGATGTCCTTACTGGAATGCATTACCCAAAAGTGTTCATAGCACTTAAACATTTTGCTCACCGCAGTCTATAAAGATTGAGTGCACCTCCTAATCTGTGTTGTGATTATCCCTCTTTGAGTAGTCAGATATTATAACAACCCTTTGGTGAAATAAGCTTTGTTTTCAAAAAGTTAACAGTGACTCCTCTACAAGGTGACCTGTCACTTCAAATATCTCAGCAATGCCATACATATTTAAAAGAATTTTTCTAGATCCTTAGGTAATAAAATTAAGTATCACACCTAACTTTAGAAAGATACAAGTAAGGGCCGGCATCCCTACCATATTTATATATCCAACATTAGTAAACTGTATCATCTTTCCTTCTGATAGTTTATCAGACTTTTACAGTAAATGATCTGGCACATTCGCTTGCTTATTAGCCTGCTCCAGATATTTAGACGGTATCATATTTCTCCTTCTTACTCTGTTTCAGAAATATCATATTAAATGTGTGACATTAGATTTAATGTACATTAACTGCATACAACAGAATAATGTAGCATAAACAAAATGGGAGAGACATAAATGTGAGAAAATTTAACAAAATAAGTATACTAGAGACTGACCCTGTAATAGCGCTGTCAGTTAATGTCCTTTGCTCATAGGACTTCTGTTACCAAAACCGTGTCTAGTCTACCACGAGCAACTTCTTAACTTACAAATATGCCACATCAGTCATTTTGATTGTCACTTGTTTCTGTCAACCAGTGGACTGAAGGAATCCTACAATGCTTTCTACTAGTAGAGCCTTGCTAAAGCTGGTAAACTAAACCTGACTGAAATCGTAAGTGACTTAAATCACTCATGAGAAGAAAACTAGTAATTGCATATTAAAAATGATTGCCATTTTCTTTCTTTCACTTAGCAATACTTTGCAAAAATTTTCAAACATCCTGAAGTACCTCCATTACTACAGTCAACCCTCCTTTACTGACTCAAACACACAGGAACAAATAAAGTAACAATGTTTTACTTAAGCAACAGCAAAGTAATTACGTCTGTTGCTTTCTGTAAAGAAGAACCTAATATTCCCAACGTTAACAATTTGCATGCTGCTCTAGAACTGATTAATGATTAGTGTAGCGAATATCAAGCTAAACTTCTTCCAGTATAACCCTTCACATAAACTTTGGCAGATAATTCCAAAATTAAGCATGCATTTTGTCAACATCAAAATTAACATTATTAAAACAATGTTCCTAATAACAAAGCTCAGACAGAGCATGAAAAATGCACTTTCCCAATAAATGAACCAACACAAACCATCACACACAAAATACAATAGTGCCGATCACCAATACCATCACCATAAGCAAAACAGTATAAGAATACTAAATTAAAATGGAACAAACATGACATACTTCAAAGCAGTAATAGAAACAGGGCATACATGACCAGCCTTAAGAATATGAAAAAAAGTAGCCATCAAGGGTGGCAATATGTTAATTACTGGATCAGGGAACTAAGGATATGTTTTTGTTTTTTTTTTAATATCTTTCTTAAAATATCAATTAAGACACAGGCACACACACATTAATATAAAAGAAAAAACACATTAATAACTCTATCCATTTACACACATTATACATTACAAGCTCTGCGTTTATAATAACTGTTTTTAGTCTAACATTACATAAATCACTCAATTCCTGCCTTACCTTAAACTTCACTCCTCCTCCTGAACACTATTCTGTATGTATTGTTCCCACAAAGTCTATGTATTTCTATGTAAGTTGGTCCTTCCCTTTTCTAAAGATTCCACTTCCATTTCTTTTATCTCTTTTAGAATATTCAATACTTCAAATACAGCTGGTTTATATTTTGAATTTCATTTTCTAATAATTGTTTTTTCCACAGCCAGCAGAATTAAACTTAATAAGGCCTTACTATGTCTAGGCAATTTGGATCCTGTGTCCCAGCTCAAAATAATAATTTCCTAAGTTACAGCCATTTGTTCCCCCCAAAAGATTCTGACAAGAGTATGCTGCAGGGAATTTTTTTTTAAATCTGCCAACTCATTACACCCCCCAAAAAAACATATTCCCAGTTACCTCTTTCTTGCCCATCACACCATTTGATATTTACCTGTGGAAAAATTCTTCAAAGTGCGACTGGGGTATAAAAATACCTATGTAAACATTTCTAAACAAAAATCCTAAACCTTCTGGATTTTGTTACATACTTGGCTGCCATACATATGTCCTCCCACTGCTCCCTTGGAAAACATGACTGACAAAGCAATTTACAATCTTTTCTAGCCTCCTCTGATTGATTCTTATAGTTATCCTGCAATATTTTATATGCCCTACTAATTATCCCTTTTATAACAGCAGCTTCCGTTCTAAATTTGACTAAAAAATCTACCAGAGCAGGTCTTTCACTTAGGACTTCCCTAACCCCTTCTCATTTCCTATACTCTGATATCAATCCCTGATAGTGATGGCAGTTTCTCACCTCAAGTCCAAATTTCTTCTTGGCTTCATCCCACTATATTACTTTTCCCTCTCTAGTTATTTGCTACTAATACCTTGGTTCCTTTGTCAGTTTTCTCCAATAAATTCCAGCCTCCACTTGTCTGTTTTCTGTAGTCCTACTTGCAGTTGCCCCTATTGACAAAATCTCCTCTCTTGATTCACGTGTTGGCTTAGTTCTTAGAATACTTTCTGCTATTTTATGAATATAATATTTTGTAAGGTAGTTATTATTCTTCTCAAGGATCTGCTTTCAAACTACCATTCTTTCCTTATTTCTTGAACTCACCCCCACACTGCATCATTATCCCTTCCCACTGTAAATTATAACCTTCTGCTTGTGTTATTAATAGACTTAATCATGTACCTCTAAAATAGCTCTTGAAATCAGCTAATCCTAAACTACCATGTTCTGCTGGGAAGGTCAACTCATCCCACTTAACTCTTCCCTCTTTCCATCCCAGATAAATTCCTTCAACTTTATTAATTACTATTCACAGGTTTTCTTCTGGTTGACGAAAACATGCCTGACTTGTTTATCTAAAACTAAAGAGACTAACAAAATTTTCACTACTTCTATCTTACTATCCATCTCTATAAATAACAGCTTCCAGTTTCTTGGTTTTTGTATTAGCTTTTGTTTAGTCTCTTCCTACAAGTCCTTAGCTGCCATAACAGATGTTGTTTTAATCCATACTCCTTAATAACTAATCTTATGTCTCTAGAAATATAAATATTGTTGAACCAAGCCATGAGTGGGTACATAATTTATGGCTATAGCATTAGTTTTATCTTCATTAATTCTATATCCTGAAAAGACATGAAACTGTCTCAAAATGTTCCACAATGCTGAGATGTCCTTTTCTGGACTTATAAGGTACAAAACAATATCATCTGCAAGTAAAACCAACTTTTCTTGATTACCATACCAATTATATCCTTGAATTTCATAGTCCTTAATTCCTATGCCAGTGGCTCTAAATATAAAGCAAACAACAAAGAAGAAAGATGAAACCCTGCCTGGTTCCTTTGTTCAAACGCAACTTAGACAGAAAAACTCCCACATTGATGGTTGCCTCCAATCTCTCATATACCCTTCTAAATAACCTTATAACTGCATCTGGGAATGCAAATTCTTCCATTGCCTTAGTTATAAAATCTTAGCTTAGTCTGCTGAATGCCTTCTCTGTATCAAGACAAACCAACATTATTATTTTCTTGAATTCTGCTTCCCTCTGGATCACCACTGTTCTATTAATGTTGTCAAATGTTTGTATCTCGTCCAGAAAACCACAATGAACTATATCTATTAATTTTGACAACATTTTTGCCATTCTTTTAGTTACTATACACATAAACACTTTATAATCATGGCTTAATACTGAAGTGGGTGTATATATAAGACTGGGTCTGACAGGTCCTTACTCTCTGAGTAATACAACCACCACAGCTTTCTTACGAGATACTGGTGCTTCCCCTTCTTTTAAAATAGTATTAAAAAATCTTCCAGATCTTTTTCACTTTCTTCTCTCCTAAATTCCAAACTTCCACAAGAATACATCTGTTCGACTTCCCTGTAGATTGATTATGCACCACTGTTTTTGTCTCATCATCTTCTATCTTGACTATTAGCTTTTAAGCCTCATCTCCTTCTAATCTGGTATAAACATGTTTTCCATAAAAACTTCCATTTTTGCACTTTCTTGGTTTTCACATTTCTCTGCTTAAACAAATTTTCATAAAAGTTCCATAATATTTCTAATACCCCTACAGGATCTTTGGTTTTGGTTATTTTTTATTTTTTTTATTTTGTATTTATTTTGTCGAAAAAACTTTCTATTTTCTGTTGTCTATGTTGCTGTGGTAAAAGTTTTTGTGCTTTACAGTTGTTATCAAAAATTGTTGCTTAACAGCAATCCTTCTAAGCTTGTGCATATTATCCAATATTCCTTTATTTCCTCTCTGGCATTCTGCAATTGTTCCTCATCTTGTTCTATGAGATTCCCTTTATTCTGCAGTACTTAAATAATTCCTATTATTTTTAACCATATTTATTCTCTTTTATTTATACCATATTTTTAAACTCCATTTTCATTTTATCCCACTCACTAGCTATTCCTTCTAAAGAAAGTTGTATATTCCCTTATATATCTCAAATAGGTTTTACTAACCATTCCTTAAATTCCTCTCTTTTTAAAAGGTAGGTAGAAAAGGGCTAATGTCTCATTTTACTTCATTACCCTGCACTTTTCTTTTAGTTTTTATCAGTGCATGATTTGAAATAGTTATTAGATGCATATTGAAGCTTTCAATTAAATGCACTTGCTCTGGTAAAATATAATTTCCATCCAGTCTAGCCCAATTATTTCATCTTGGGGAATAAGAAGTAAATTCTGTCTGAGTTTCTACTACTGAATTCATTTCTCCCACACTAAATATTTTCATAAATTTCTTCAGAAATCTACACTTGTTTATTTTCCCTTCTAATCACCCCTGATAAATGACATCACCATTGCAAATAAAGTTCCAGTCCCCACCTATAGGTAATATTCCCCACTGAAAGCTGATTTCTCCCAAAATTTTCTTAAGCATAATAACAGCAGTTTTTAATTGGAATATAAATACATTCTATTGTAATCCTCCTCTCGTGCCAACAGCCCCTTGGTAGCAGAAATTTACCATTATTATCTTCGCCTGCCCTCCTCTATCACTATAGGATCACCTCTAGCAATCAGTATTATTGCTCTCCTTTTCCTTTGTTCCTGATATTCTGCTCAATATCCATCCTGAAATCCTTTCTTTGTCAGATTCTAATGCTCATTTATTTCAAAAGGTGTCTCCTGCAGCATTGCTATTTGCAATCTGCATTTCTTAATATAATTCAATACTGTTTCCTTTTTATCTTTACCTGTAAGCCTATTTACATTTCAAGATACTATGGGCAAAGTAGCATTATGATAAAAAGCTATTGTTTCCACTTACACAGAACAGTTTTTTTTGAATGTGTATTTCCAACTGTTACCTTACACACACACACACACACACACACACACACACACACACACACACACACACACACACACACACACACACACACACACACACACACTAATGTTTGGCAGGCTGATCTTTATTCAGTTGTTTCGTCTTATCTCCATTTGAACCTATGCCGCATTTGTCAAGACTTTTTGTTTTAATGAAAATCCTCAAACAAAAAAAAAACCTTTTCAGAACACCACATCCCCTATTAACTTAGAACAAACATACAAAACACATATTTAACAAATGAAGTTTAACCCTGCAGATAGGGACAACTGCCCAAAATAGACAGCTGCACCCAAAGGCATAACTAACCTTAAATTATGCTCTCTCATGCAAAAATACATGTTACAGCCTGTGTTCCCACTTACACCAATTGCCAACTGTTCTTTTTTTATCTATATTCTCCACCCAATTGTGAAAAACAACTTGTATGCATACCTCTCAAATTACAGATTTTTGCAAAATGTCCAGATTTTTCCACATATTTTTAGTCCATTTTTCATATACTTGTGTTTTTCTGGCAAATTAGTGGCAAATCATTACAGACTGCAGAAAATAATGACAGACTGAGTTTCAAACTTCATATCCTTCAGAAAATTAATGCTAATGCAAAACCTGTTATTCTATCAACTTTCTAAGTTTGTCAGAGCAATATTTAAAAACTATCCCTATTTTTGGGCCTTTGTCCCAGTTTTATTTATAGCTTTGTCCTGATTTCTTGCTCTAAAAGGTTGAGAGGTATTCTTGCATGTTTACAGTAGACATTAACGTTTAGCCCTAAGAAAAAGTGCACTGGGTGTATTTAAATAAAACTAAAGTATGCACTGTTCCATTAAACACATTAAAGTATTAAAGCTGCTGGGGAGCCTACTATCTCTTATTCACTTCCCATAATTTCAAACGTTTTCACTGAACTGCTTGTCATTTACCTTTAAATTTTGCATTTCCCTCAGCAAAGAATGCTTGGAACTTGTGTAGATTAATTGCTTGCAGCTACAGACAGTTTGTCTCCATGGAAAAGAAAATAAATTAAAAAAAGCTAGCAACTTGCAGATGGTTGAAGAAATCATTGCAAATTTCACTCAGAACAGAATGTATCCAATCACCCTAGCAAACTCCCCTCAGCTGCAGATTTACTGTTTGCCACTGAGGACATTTACTAATGGAAAAAAGAGATATCTTTGCAGATACAAAAAGATTAGCATTTTCATGACTTTCTTCATTTTGTCTTATTTTTAAGCCCAATTGCTTACAAAAAAGTTTAGCTCATAGCTTAATTCTTAGGACACTAATCTAGATATTCATCCTTGTAAAAACAAGGAAATAATTGTCTCAGTTCTGTATATAATATAAATCAGTACACTTTTACACCCCAACCTCATCCCAGCAGCCCTGATTACAGCATTATACTAACATAAACTTGGTTCTGGTCAGCCTTTCTTCGCTTTATACTGTAAAATCTGTATTTCTTACAACTAAAACAGTATGTTTACTTTAATATCTTTAACACATACAGCAGTCAATGACAAGACTACCTTACATATTTAAAATATCCCTATACACTATACAAAACTGCTTTACATTATAACATGTAATTTATGTCATGAAATGTTGTATAGAAATATTAATAAAAAAATGCTTGACTTAGATTTGCTTCTTTTTTTCCCTTTGGTGTCCTTCTAAATATTAAAGACAATGTAGAGTATATACTTTACAGTCCACCCACAAGTTTAACAAAGTCAGTACAACTCCAGCCTTTTCTCAGCCACTTTTATTGGTAAAGCCATATTTCACGAATGTGATTAATGCTTTATATTCTAATGTTTAATCACTACTTTCAGTGTTGCTGGCCTTCTTTCTGATCATCTACATTTCCCAACATTAAATTTCTGGTTCAAGTCCAAGGAACTCTTGACTCCTCTAGACAATTTGTCCATTTTTTTCTGTCTCTCAAGCATTTCAATTCAGAACACTGGAAATATTTTCACTGGCAAAGTCTCTCCTTGAACTTAACTGTCAGAAGAATGTAAATCAGAGTGCTCTTCTGCATCTTGGCTCACTTTTTTGTTGGATAAACATGTTTACTTCCTCCTTAGCCTACTCTGCATCAAAAATGTCTTTGATCCACCAGGAAAAATACTCTGAAGACAGCTGGATACAGCATCTTGAATCTCACACCTGCCTCAACATTCTTCTTCTCTTCTGCCCGATATAGTAAATAATTATTTTCCACAAACACTCTGCTGTCTCCAATCTTTAATACTTTTCCATTCTTCCACAGTTTTGTCAGGATCACCTTTTCCTGCTGGTGTGACTACATCTTTACTAATACAGATCTTGGATGCTTTCTCATGGCCAGGTTTGGAGCATACACTCAACTTGCCATTTCAAATCAACAAATCCTGTTGAGGAACATCAGTCCATTTGTTTATTTTGTGCTTCCATAAAATTGGATTCTTTGGTATAGCAGAAAATCTCAGTTTTCTCTGAGCACTCTGTCTTCTAACTCTGATCTTTTTTGAAACAGCTCTTCTTGAGAAGCCTCATACTCAGCCAGCTTTTTCTTCATTTCAACTTCTGATTTTTGCTGTTTTAGCAGTTCATCTGAACAGCTAGTTAAAGCTTCTTCCATTCTTCCTGCCCCTTGTTAATTGAGTTGATATATTCATTCAACGCTTCCTTTATTTTAATCACCTCTGAGCACATATGAATTGTTTTTTTCCTCTAAATTACTGGAAGTCATCTCTTGAGCCAAACCTTAAGCTTAAACTGCTTTATTTCTGAACAGCTGGATAAACCTTCTCAGAACACATTTTCTGGTTGATATTCTTTCAGGTTCTCTAAATTTCTTCTTTGTTGGCATCCAGGTGGTGTATTTACTAGGCATTAACTGAATTTTACCTAAAACAGTTTCAATGGAAAATCTTTTTCTCAGTTTCTGTTTTCAAACTGTGAAAGCTAAAATTAAGCTATTGATTATTATGCAGCCATCTTGGAATTCTCCTAGGTTGCTAAATACATGTCTTGCTCTATATTTAATTATAATGAATGGAGAGGAACCCCTTTTAAAAGGCAGGTCTTATTCTGTCTTTAGTTTTAGTGACTGCAATGCCTGCCATAGATCATTGCCACTCACCCTCTCTATCACAGAATTGTACTCAGCCGGTTTCCCAGATCAGCAAGTACATTCCTAACTTAGGAGGTGGAGAGAAGTACTAAGCAAACCTGTTGTCTGTTTAGTTGCTCTCTGATATTATTGTACTGAACCTGTGACAACAGTTTGAAGGAGGTGTGCCTGTACATTAGTCTGTAAGATTATGTTATGGCAGATTCTAATTAAGTAGATATGCCTCGATTTACTCCTTATGGTCAATGCAAAGCTTCAAAGTACTGCAACAGCATCCAAAGAAAGTCTACACGAAGAGGAATCACTGAAAAGATGCTAACTATAACAGTTCAACTTCCAGGAGAAATCACATTAATAGTAAGTAATTTCTGGGTTTACTCAACTATATACTTTTCTTTCTCAATCAGAACCTTCATCAGCTGTGCCACAGCTCATATAAACAATACTGCTGGTCTCATGTCAGCAATCCATAGAAGCTTTGTAGATGTGTGAGGTACATCTACAAAGCCAGAAAGTACAGTTGTGTAAGTAAACTTACTATATCAGCTGATGCGTGAATGAATATCTGTTGTAGTAGCCTACGATATATGAAACATATCCTGTCAAGAATTGAAGATCAGCCAAATTCCAAATCTTTAGGAATGTTCATGCACCCATATGACTGTTCCACCTTGAGGCAAATCAATATAAAAGCAGCAGAATGGATGCCAAAAATCAGAGCTTTCTTGTACTGAATACAAGGGAAGATAAAGCCCTTCTAAGAAAAAATATACTAAGTGAAAAGGAGAAGATAGGTGACCCCCCCTGCCATAAAAACAATAAATGTGGGAGGAAGGGAGAGTGCACTGCAAATGTGATGTATTCAAATGTCTACCATTTTCGTAAGTTTACTTACACAACTGTACTATGTTCATTACTAAATCACTTTTGCATTAGTCTAAGCTATACGTAGGAAAATACCAAAGCTAAGAAAGACAGAACGGGAGGAGGAGGAATAATGAGAGTATGAGCCCCTGTAGAAATGGCTTCAGCAAACCCTGCACTGGTCCTATAGAAAAAGTAAATTTTGTAGAATTTGGTAAAAGAGTTAAGAGAAAACCAAGTTGCTGCCTCTAGGGTAATTTTAATGTACCCCTTTCCAAGAAATAGCAGCAAAAATAGCTCTTGCCCTAAAGGAACAGGCTCTGACTTTGCCTGGAAGTGTTTTGTCATGTTATGAGCAATAAAACTGAATGGTATAATACAACCATACAGAAATTGTTTGTTAAGATACTGGCTGCCCCTTTTTCTTACCTTCATAAGAAATGAACAATTGATTAGAACTCCTGAAATCCTTAGTCTTGTCAAAGTATCTGAGCTGTCTGTAGACATCAAGAGTAGGCAACATATGCCTGTCTTTTTTTTGGCTCTGGAAAGAAAACAGGGAGATCAACATAAACTGTGAAACCACTTTAGGCATAAAAAGGGCTGGTTCTCAAAGAATCCCTACCTTTATGAAAAGTACAGTTTTGTACTTACCATAAATGTAGATGTTCGAAGATCCACATTGCTGCAGTCCTTACTTATGGGTAGTCCGCTGTCCTCGGTCGGCCCGAATACCAAAGTATTAGGCTGACGTCGGTCATGGGCGCCTAGATCTGACATCAGAGCGTCAGGGTATAAAGGCGCATGACCAACGTCATATCCTCAGTCTTTTCTTGCCCCAGATGTCAGAAGGCCAAACCAGAAAGGCCACAGCCAAAAACAGAATACCTCCCAAAAACATGCCCAACAACAACCATCACCTAAAGCATAGCACCATGTCAAACTACAGTGGGGAAGGAGGGAGGGTAAATTGGACTGCAGCAATGTGGATCTTCGAACATCTACATTTATGGTAGGTACAAAACTGTACTATGTTCTTCATCTCACATTGCTGCAGTCCTTACTTATGGGTAGAATCCCAAAGCAACGGGAAAGGGAGGTTGGTAAAAATCATAAAGCATTAGGGGCTGCCAAAATGCCTTGTAAAATTGCAGTGGCAAATCCAGCCCTAGATTTAGAATAAAGAGGAAGGTGGTAATGTTTAGAAAAAGTATGCACTGAACTCCAAGTAGCTGCCTCCAAAATGTCCTTTGTAGCTACCCCCCTTAGAAAGGCCGTAGAAGTAGCAGTAGCCCTAGTGGAATGAGGCCTGATTCCAGCAGGAATCTCCTTACCATGATGGGAATAACAGAAAGAAATACAAAACCCAATCCATTTAGAAATAGTTTGTTTTGAAACAGGTTTACCCTGTGAACCCAAAGCAAAAGAAACAAACAACTGCTGAGACTGTCTGAACTCCTTGGTTCTGCTCAAATAATAACGCAACTGCCTGTGAATATCCAAAGTATGCAAAATTTTCTCCCTTTATTTTGGGGTTTGCATAAAAGTAGGCAAATGAATAGTTTGGTTTAAGGCCACACTAGAAACCACTTTAGGCATAAAGGAAGGATTAGTACGCAAAGATACCCTATCCTTATGAAAAATCAGGAAAGGCTCCACTGCCATGAGGGCCTGTAATTCAGAAACCCTTCTCGCAGAGGTAATAGCCAACAAAAAAGCAGTTTTCCATGACAAATACTTTAACTCGGCAGTAGCTGCAGGCTCAAAAGGTTGTAGAGTAAGTTTTTCCAACACAAAATTGAGATCCCAAGCAGGAGTAGGAGCTCTACGTGGGGGTCTTATATTCTTTGCCCCTCTAAGAAATTGCTTAAACAAAGGATGAGAGAATAAAGGAGGGTCACAATCATAGTGAGCAGAAATGGCTGCAGCATGGACCTTTATCGAGGAGAAAGACAAACCCTTGTCCAATAACTCAGTAAGATATTGAAGAGCAACACTTAAATCAGGTTTGGAGACATCAAAGTCCTTTCCTTTGCTCCAAATAAAAATCTCCTCCATTTATCAGCGTAAACTTTCCTGGTACTAGGCCTCCTGGCCTCCAAAATAACATTCAAAACTTGTTGTGGAAGCTGAGACCCTCCAGAGTCTAAAATAGAATATGCCAGGCTGTTAGATGCAGAGACTGAATCTTGACATTGAGGAAGTGATTGTCCTCTTGTGACAAAAGGTGCAGAATCAAAGGCAGAGGCCATGGAGGTTCTCGTACTAAACTCCTCAGTAGTGGGTACCAGTGTTGTCGAGGCCAATCCGGCGCTATCAAAATCATGGTTGGCTTGTCTTGTCTGGCCTTCAAAAGTACCTTGGGAAGAAGAGGCAGAGGTGGAAAGGCATATACATGCAGATTGTTCCAACTGAATGATAGAGCGTCCACCTTCCAAGCTGTGTGATGAAACATTTTGTGCAAAACTTTGGCAACTGGTAATTTAGTGGAGAAGCGAACAGATCTATGTCTGGAGTTCCCCATAACACTGTCAACTTTTGAAATACATGAGGATCCAATTTCCACTCGTGAGGATCCACTATTTGTCTGCTCAACACATCTGCTAAGGAGTTCTGTGCTCCTGGTAGAAACCTTGCCTGAAGATTGAGGTGTAGATTGAGAGCAGTTTCCCACAAAATCATCGCTTGCCTGCAAAGAGGGTAAGAATGGGTTCCCCCTTGCTTGTTGATGTACCACATGACAGTAGTGTTGTCTGTTTGAATCAACACATGCCCTGGGTGAAGTAAATCTTTGAAAGACATCAATGCAAACTGGACTGCTAACATTTCCTTCAAGTTGATATGCAAATGTTGGAGTTTGACAGGCTACGTGTTTTGCACCCATTTTCCATTGAGGTGTGCTCCCCAAGCCTTGTCCGAGGCATCTGTCGTTAGAATCTGACTCGCCTCTGGCCGGGTCACAGAGAGTCCCTTGTTTAGGTGACATTCCTGAGCCCACCACAAAAACTCCTTCTGAATGCAAGGTATTATCTGAATGACAGTGTCTAGATCTTGGCAGTGCTGTGTCCATACATTTTTGAGATACCATTGAAGCTTCCTCATATGCAATTTGGCATTGGGAAGCACCAGAATACAAGATGCCATGAACCCCAAGGCTTGAAGGACTGTCCTTGCAGTCAGCCTGGACCGTCGAGACATTTGATGGAAATAAAGAGAAAGGCTTCTTTGTTTGTCCGGGGTCAAAAAAGCCATCTGGGAAGCTGTATTCAGTCTCACACCCAGAAAGCACATGTTCTGAGAGGGTACTAGACTGGACTTTGTTTCGTTCACAGAATACCCTAGGCATCTTAACACTGCCATCACATACTGTAGATGATGAAGAAGTTCGTCCTTTTCTTGTGCAATAATCAGGCAATCGTCCAAATAAGGATAAATCTGTATTCCTCTTAGTCTGAAAAAGGCTATCACTGGAGCCAGAACCTTTGTGAACACTCTGGGCGCAGTAGATAAGCCAAAGGGCAATGCAGAGAACTGATAATGTAAATTTCCAGCCAAAACGCAGGTACCTCCTGCAACTGGGCCTGATAGGAACATGAAGGTAAGCCTCTTTGAGATCCAGAGTAACCATCCAGTGATCTTTTCCCAACAGAGGTAAAAGTTGTTGTAAAGTCAGCATCTTGAACTTTGGAATGTCCAGGTAAGTGTTGAGGATAGATAAATCCAAAATTGGTCTCCACGTGCTCCCTTTCTTTGGAACTAGAAACAGGCGAGAATAAAATCCTAGGCCCACTTCTGACAGAGGAACTGGCTGTATAGCTCCTATTTGAAGAAGTAAAGAAATTTGTTTGTGAGCCTCTATCCTTTGCCGAGGAGGGACGTCTGGCATGCCTTTGAAAGGAGGCATGGTATGGAAATAGAACTTGTAACCTCGGTTTATAATGTCCAATACCCATTTGTCCTGGGTGACTAAATGCCAATTTTGCTTGAAAAGAGCCAACTTTCCTCCCAAAGGAGCTGCCAGGCAAGAAGAATCTGGCAGCTGAAAATGCAGGTCATTGGGCCTGTTTACGAAAGGACTGGCCCCTGCCCTCACCAGCAGATTGAGCAGGCGAACTCCATTGTCTCGGCCTGAAGGTACTCTGAGCTCTGCCCCTACCATGCCTAGATCTACCCCTAGACTGAGAATCAGAAGAAGGTACGTCCACCCCTTAGTAGGCCAATTTCTACTAAACTTTGGAGGTTGTACCTGCAAAAATCTTTAACAGTCTGCATAGACTTAGCCTTGTCTTCCATTTTCTTTAAGACTGACTCCACAGGAGGACCAAACAAAACTTCAGACTGTAAAGGGGCATCCAGAATTCTAGACTTAACATGCTCAGACAAATTCTGATCCTTAAGCCAGGCGTGCCTACGAATAACTGAACCAGTGGCAGCCACCCTAGAAGAAGCCTGTAAAGCATCAAAACCACATTGCAAAGAGTGCTTACCCACCTGTTCAGAAACATGCACTAAATCCTGCAATTCTTTACACTCTATGCCCTCTGCCAAATCATCCACTTTAGATCTTAGCTGAGAAAGGAGGAAATTTTGATACTTCAACATATGAAACTGGCAGTTCAAAGCTCTCATTGCTAAAGTAGAAGAGGTATACACCTTCTTACCCCATCTATCCAAAGCTCTACCTTCCTTATCCAGAGGAACCGGATTCTTAACAACAGAGGCTCTAACACCCTTAGGCCCCTGACTAATAGTTTCTGGGTCCGCCCTAGGACTCTTATACAGATATTTATGAGCCTCAGGCACCCTGTAATACCTGTCCGGTTTAACTGGGGCAGGAGGCACAGAATCTGGATTAAGGGAAGCTTCCGAGAAAACATCTGAAACAACATCCAAAACTGGAGGTATAGCTAAGGGTCTATGCTGTGGTAAAAACAAGAACTCCCTAAGTCTCTTCCGTGAATCAGAGTAATCCTGTCCTTCCCATTGGAAATGCTCCCTCATGGAATGCAGAGTTTCTGAAAATGAAAAATCCTCTGGAGGAGAAGCAGAAGGAGTGGAATCCTCTGCATCAGAATCAGAATAAGGAGGGAAATCTTGAATGTCTTCAGCAGAAGACTCTGAATCATCTGAGGCCTGCTCCAAACTTTCCAACTCTGGCTCCATCCTGGGCCTCTTATCAGGAGGGGGCATAGAACCTCTAATTAAAGTAATCAAATTCTCTGCCATTTTAAGCATGTGCTTTTTAGGCACAGACCCTGAAGAACCAGAACTGACACCAGAGGAAGGCAAAACAGACCTGCCCTTAGAAGGAGCCTTAGAAACAGTAACAGAAGGCCTAACCACCTTAGGCATAGAAGGGAGAATAGTAACCTGAGAGGCCCCTTCAGCCTGACCTGCCTCCTGAGAGGCCACATCTTGTAAAATCAAAGTTTCCCCCTGGGACTCAACAGAAACTTCAGCCGGATCCACCTGTTCAGCTGTAGCTTCTAAAGATCCGGCGTCCGTAACGGACGAATCATCCTGCCTAGGCTTTAAAGATTTGTCTTTGCGCTTCTTAGTAGAAGCAGGCGTCGGAACATCCGACGGCATATTATAATTACACCTCTTGCCAAAGACTAACCTAGCGCAATCTAACCTCCGTTTTATAGTGCGCTTATTAAACCTAGCACAAAACCGACACCCGACTACGTCGTGCTCCGGTCCCAAACAAGGAATACAAAGCGGGTGGTAATCCCTATGCGGTATCTGTTTCCCACAAGAAATACAATTATTCACTTTTCTGACATCCGGTAAGTAACTGAGGCAAGAAAAAACAAAAATATTCCCCAACGGGGTACTTAGCCCAACTTGGTATCCGTCTGAAACTCCGAAAACGAAAAATTTCAGAACGCCGAACGGCACTTGCAACGCTGCTTCTGCATCGGACCATGCGGCAAAAAAGACTGAGGATATGACGTCGGTCATGCGCCTTTATACCCTGACACTCTGATGTCAGATCTAGGCGCCCATGACCGACGTCAGCCTAATACTTTGGTATTCGGGCCGACAGAGGACAGCGGACTACCCATAAGTAAGGACTGCAGCAATGTGAGATGAAGAACATCATACGATGTGGCTGGGTCACCATGAAAGTTTGCAACTCAGACCATCTTCTTGCAGAAGTCAGAGCAATATGTAACACTGTTTTCCATGGAAAGAACTTTAAATAATCTTTTGAGCTGCTTCAAAAGAAAAAAAGTGTATATTTCTCAAAAACAAAGTTAAGATTCAGGAGAGCTGCTACATGTTTTCTAGGTGGGCAAATACATAATATGCCTTTCAGGACCTGTTCACTTGAAATAAATTATAGGAGAAACTTAAGAAGACAAGTAGAAATGCCCAAAAGATTAATCTTAATGGAAGAGTAAGAATGATCAAAGGATAACAACGCACACAAATATTGAAGGATCAATTGTGTTTGAGCTATAAAATGATCTTGGTTAATTCTGTTACATGTGATTATGTGAGGTGGTGCCGCTGTGCCAGGGGGAGTAAGGCAGTGCATGTGTAACTTATGAAAGCATAGCTAGCCGGAGTTTTGTAAAGAATTACATGTCATTTGAATATCAAACTGCTTTATACACATGCTTGTGTTAAAATATTATTTGTAAAGTCGCTTGTATCAGAAAATGTATCAACAGTGGGTCCTGGTGGGCAAAAAAGAAATATATATGAATATCAGACTATACTGTTGTAACTGATGAAATGTATATATTTTAACAAATAATATTGGAAGGGAAGGAGTTAAGCTCAGCCCAGCTAACCTTAAAAAATAGCCTAAAATTAAACGACTTTGCTTAGGCCTTAAAGATTTTACCTCATAAGTCTGAATGCAGCCAGAGCTGCAATGTATGTGCTACCCTGGGGGTGGCAGAGAATAGCTTGTTAGTTTCTGCAGGAAGGGTGGAAGTCTTGGAATTGTTTTACAGTTTCTAGATGCTGTAATAAACCTTAGCTAAAGTTGTGTGTGTGTGTGTTGTGACACATCAATGCCAGATCCTCGCTTGGTTTCTAGTGAAGAGGTATTGTGGTAACCACAGAGTCAGGTGACCAGATCTGATGTCATTCTGTAGCCAGCACTGACAGATGTGAGGTGTGCACTCTGATTTTTTGGACCTGACAAGACACTCATCCATGTTCATCTTGCCTTGCTATATATAACTAGGGAATAGTAATTATTCAGTCAGTTAGAAAAATATAGCAAGATTAGCTAAATTTATTTTTTTTCCTGTGTCTTTCTGAGTCTTTCTATCCATGTTGTTTTTTCCCCATATTTCCTGTAACTAAACCTCTGGTGTTTATTGTAAATAAATATTTAGTATGTTCATGTTTTTTATTTATTATTAAATATATCTAAACCCTTCATTGTGGCTGGTCTTTTAGAAAATATTTAACCCTTGAGAGTACTTACATTTATTTAGTGGCACTGACACTCCACTGTCCTGAAAGTCTTCCTGCTTGGTTAAACACTACCATTTGTGTTAATTTTAATAAGTGTAATTGGGTACCCTTGTAACAGCCTTAAAGTAGCTGGCTTTGTGTGTTCTGGGGGCAATGAATCTACCTTATCATCCGGGTGGAGATGTCAGAGTGAGTAAGATGTGCCAGCTTTTTCCGTGTGTGTGTGTGTGTGTGTGTGTGTGTGTGTGTGTGTGTGTGTGTGTGTGTGTGTATGTGTGAAAATCCAAATCTCAAAAAAGTGTGTGTGTGTGTGTGTGTGTGTGTGACAGCTACTTTGAACAGGGATACTGAGAGCACTGGTTTCACAGATAGGGTGGTGGAGGACTTGGCTTGGAACACCCAGCTAAGGACTCAGCTTTATAGTGGTCAGTGGGGAGTCTTATTTGGGGCCTGGAGAGAAAGCCCATCCCCAGGACTGCAGTGTGCATTCCCTGTGTGCTCTTAAGGAAAATTGTATTTGGTGCAGACAGCTGCATCTGAAAATACTGTGTGTGTATTTTTTTCTCAGTGAACATCATACCTCTCAACCTCTTAGACCAAGAAATCTGGACAAAGCCATGAGAAATGGGGGGGGGGCAAATGCCTAAAATAAGGACAGTTTTTAAATATTGCTCTTACAAACTCAGAAAGTTGACAGTATAAAAGGTTTTGGGTTAGCATACATTTTTCTAATGGATATGAAGTCTGAAACTCAAATGTGTGTCTTTATTTTCTGGATTAAAGCCTCAATAATTAGCCAGTGATTTCCCAGAGAACCAAAATTTTATGAGGAACAGACAAAGAAAATATAAGGCAACAAATCTGGACATTCTGCAAAAATCTGGACAGTTGAGAGGTATGGTGACCATTCCCCACTGGTGTCAGTGGTGAGGATTTAGGCTACTTGATCAATGATCCAGAGGTGGGACATCACATTACCATCTAGAGAATCTTTTCTTTTAGCCAAATACAATTTTCTAGTTGCAGGTTTCTAAGCCTCTTTTAATACCTGCTGCATGTTCTCAGAGTACAGGTGCCTCAAAGATATTAGAACTCTATCATCCAGACTGTGAGCTGTAAAACTTGAAAGCTGAGGTAAATCAAAGAACCCTTGCCTTGTGTGAGCAAGTCTATCCTGTGAGGAAGCTTATGGCAATAGTCCCTGTCCATTTTCAAAAGAAGGGAGAATCACTGCTGCCTTGGTGAAAAGGGAGTTACTAGTACTGTTTTGGAGCGTCCTTTGAACCTTTAAAAAGAATTCTGGTTATAAGAGGAATGGTGGAAATGCAAACATCAATATTCACACTCCTTGAAATGAAAAGGCATCTGTCTTCCAGGCCTTTCTGCAAGAAGTCCTAGATTAGACCTTCAACTACTGTTGTGGATGAAGGCAAACAGATACACTTGGAGTTCTCCACAAGTGGATGACTACTTGGAACACCCCAGTATGCAACTTCCATTCGTGGTAGTCAGTCATGGTTTTCTCTGATGGAATGCTCGTGGCCTGTAGGGATACGACTGAGGTGACTTTTCAGTTTCCATGCTAACATAGCTAATCTGCACAGGGGGCAAGATCTTGTTCCCCCATCTATTTATATACCACACGTCTGTGGCATTGTCTGTGATGACAGGCAGGGGTTTAAGACTTTAGAGATGGTTTAGTGACTTGAGCATATTTAATAGTGTTGACACCTCTTTGATGTTATTTGTTTTTTTTTTTTATCCTGATGGATCCACATTCCCTGCACATTCACCACATTGAAAACAACTCCCTTGTGAAATCTGATGCATCTGCAGTTACAGACTGAATAGCAGTTGGTGGGGAGAAAGGGAGACCCAGACTGGGGAATAACTGATTTACCCATCAGTGAATTTCCCTCCTGACAAAACTCAGCACTAGAATCTGTAAGAAGACAGGGTAGTGGTGTTGGATCCAGACAGATGAGGAACCACTAAATTTTTCTCATACGTTAGCACCCATTATTAAAGTTGGCCAATGCCTTTTATGGTTTAAATTTTCTGAATTGGTACCTTTATTATTATTGATTCATAGACTCTGTTTCATGTCTTACTGGAAAAAGTGTTCAAAACTATAAATTTAAAACACACACTAACAAATGCTGCTGTAATACACAAAAATATAATTTCAAGTAATCGGTAACGTGAATCAAAACATGTGCATTTATGTATCATCCTAAAAATGCATACGAGGGGCCCATGCTTTCAAAACAGCCAGGGGCCCCAGGTATACTTAATCCGCCACTGAAGTGAAACAAAATTATTGAAGAAAACTGTCTTTGAGATTTGCACAGTAAGTTGCTCAGCTTGAGCAGTTTTTACTTTTACTTCTAATCATACAATTAAGCATATATATTTCATAATTATTTAAATATTGCAGTAATGCATTCAGAGAGGAAAACTTACGACTGGTGAACAAAAGTGTTCTAACAATATATGCCCAGGTTGAACTGTTTCCAAGATATGACAATTTGTGAAAGTTTCTCAAAAATTTAGTTTTGAGTTTGTGTGCATTATAATTTATTACAGTATTTATGAAGAACATGAATGCACTGACTATTATCACTGTAAAGAATGCTTCTTATTGATAGCATTGTTATTTGTAAAGGTACTTTACCTTTTACTGTCCACAAAATATTTAGCTTATCTTATGCTTTTATTTTTCAGAAAATGATCTGGAATGTAGTGATATATGCAGACTGTTGGAGGTGTACACAACACATAGGTGTTAATCATGAAAATCTGACAAATGCTGCCTCAGATTATTCCTTAACATACATACTGGACCCCGCTCAAAAAATTTCCTTGTACACAGTATACTACATATTGTTCAACTCCTGATCTTGACAATGCCATCAAAACATTCATAATTACTTTTATAAAGCTCCAGAAAATTCTAAAAAAAATTATATAAGACTGTTCTAAAAAAATTTGACAAATCATACAAGTCCTGCTGTTATGAATACAAGTTTAAATTTTAATAGATTAGCAGAATTTTCATGTCCCCATCTAGGCATTCATGAGCACACTTTCCTGTATGGAATATTTTTTTGTTCAACAATTTCTAATCAAATAAAAGAAAATCCTGATCAGAATAGACATAAAAATGTGAAAGTCCACTACATAGTTAATAGCCTCTCAAGTGTTCATATTATTAGTGCCACTGCAAAATTATCCACAACGATACAATGCAGAACCACAAACTAGTCTAAATTTATCTCAAGTTTCATAGTCTTCAGTTCTAAATCCTTAACTGCTTTAAAGTTAATGTCACTTTAAAACTACATAACCTTACATTTACTGCAGAGAAAAAAAATACTACAAAAATAGAAATGACAGGCTCATATAAATTCCATACCAATGGTCATAATCAGCATTTTATACAAAAAAAAAAAAAAAACTCCCAGAAGACACTCAAGAATTAGAATTCCATTCCCTTTACTGGTATCCTTAAAGTTACTCAGTAATATTATACTAAAGAACTAGTAGGAAGAACCAATGTTCTTTTAGTTTTAGTGAGACCATGAAAGCCTGAGGGGTTATCGTGGGTAATAGCATGTGAGGAGTCAACATTCTGAACTTTGGAACCAAGAGAAACTGACTGAGGTTGGACAGGTCCAAGATGGGACATCAAGAGCGTTCCTTTCTGGGAATCAGGAATAGCCTGGAGTAGAATCCTTTGTCTTTTAGATCTTCTGGAACTGGTTCCATAGCTCCCTGAGAGCACAAGATCTAAATCTGGGCAAAGATCTCTGATTTAAATGTTGTGGAACATATGGATAGCCTGTGTATTTTAAAGGCTCTTTGAAAGTGAATTTGTAACCATTTGAACTAATGTCTACCACTTGTCTGAAGTAATATTGGCCCAGTTTTGTTAGAAGAGTGACAGCCTTCCTCCTAATCTTGGAATGGGGGAGTGGGGTTGATGAGTCATAGCTGGCAGAGGCTTTGGACCTAGAACGCTCTTGCCTGGGAGCCTCAGAGGTCCACTGCCTTCTACTTTGCAGCTGTTGATGCTACCTATGAGTTCTATCCAGCTGTGGTTTCCTCTGTCTACCCAGGTTGGGAGGGAAATGACCAGTGCTTCGCTGGAAAGTTCCTACTGAACCTAGAAGGCTACACTTGGAGGAAATCCTTCACTGTTTGCATAGACTTCACTTTGTCCTCCATCTTTTTGATGCCTCTGCCTTAGGGCCAAAGAGAAAGACTTTGTCCAGGGGAGCATCCATGAGGTTTTATTTAACTGTTCCTTAAGTCACACGTAGGATCATAGGAGGTTACTAGGCTAATAACCCTAGGGCCCTTACAAGCCTAGCCAAATTCTACCCTTATTTCCATGATTAGTACATACTGCCCATGTCCAAGAGAGACACAGGTGGAATCCCCGGGGTGAATCTATGGTTATGCATCCAAACATCCAGACTGCATTTGAAGAGGGCCAATGAGTTGTGCTGTTTGACAGGACGTGAGAGTCTGTTCCAAAGGTGTGGTAACCTCTGGGAGACAAATATGTCTCTCCAGCAGGTTCTGTTAATGTCACATACCAGATTAAGGTCTTTACTGTGAGTAACCCGTGTACCATTTGACTTGTGGATATGCAGCATTTCCAAGAAAGAAAGGTCAGAGATTACATATAATATATATGGCAAGGCAGAGATTTCTCTGAGTAGTCTGTATGAAACAGAATAAAGTGACAGTAATTTCAGATGATCTACATAGGACAGATGCTGAAGAACTTGAATTTTCCTTGTGAGGAACCTTTGTGGTTTCTCCAATTGCTGCAGGTGCCTGGAAAGGAACATACCAAAAAGGAGTATTGTACTCAATTATTGGCCTGATGAAGGAAGAATACAGACAGGTTATAACTTCCTTTTTTCTGAAGGCAATGCCCTTACTTATGAGATGAGTGATATAGAATGCCCTTCTTACCACTGGAGACACATGGTGATCAAAGGTAAGATTGCTGTCAACTTATGTGCCCAGGTCTCTCACCACTGAATGCATACTTAGGGTGCTGCTGTTGATGTGGTAGTAAGCAAGAACATCACTCTTACCAAAAAGGATGATAATACATTTTTTTGCACTGAGTTTAAGGCCATGACTTTGGCACCAATCATTTGTTTGTGTAAGACCCTCTTGTAGGATGATGACATAATTTGGAGATTCTATGACCGCTCCCAATTTGCAGTCATCAGCAAACTTTGTCAGCCACAGACCTTTAGTTTTTGCTTGTACTTCAGATAAATAGATTCCAAAAAGTAGAGGTCCCAGGACTGATTCCTGTGGAAAACCACTGGTTACAGGTCTGCTGCTGGAGGTGGATTCCCATATTCTGACTATATGTGTTCTATCAGTGAGCTAGTTAGTGACCCATCTAATGATATAACTGTTGATATCTAGCTGGGTGAGTTTGTCAATGATGCCCTAGTGGATTATAGTGTCAAACACCTTGGCTAAGTCATTTCCCCTCATCCAGGGGCTTCGTGACTGTCTCAAAGAAGTCCACCAGGTTTAACAGGCATATCTCCCTTTGACAAATCCAAACTGAGTAGGGTCAAGTGACTGGAGATTACCTGTATCTTTGTTGATGAGGTCCATGATGATTCACTCCATGGCCTGGCAAATAAGGCTAGTCAGGCTAATAGTTCTATAGTTCCTGGGGTCAGTGGAAGCACCACCTTTGTGCAAGGGAATAATGGTGGCCATTTTCCATTCAGCTGGGATGAAGCCGGTGCTTAGACTTCAAATGAAAAGAGTACCCAGTGGTGTTGCTAATTCTTGTTTGAGCCCATGTAGGACGCTGCCTGGAATGTTATTGGGTCCTGTGGATGCTATGTTTTTGGCCTTAGAGAGGGCCTTTATGACCTGTTCTTTAGAGATACACGGTAGGGGACAGGTGATAGGGATGTCATGGGGTATGCGTGGCGGGGACAGGGGAGTGAAGTTTTCACAGAACCTGTTGGCCAACAGGTTAGCTATGTCCACAGGCTCAGTATATGTGGTATCATTAACTACCAGTTCAGCACAAATCTGGACCTTACATTTTAGGTTATGGATGTAACTAAAGAATGCCTTATGGTTGTCCTTAGTTGAGGAAGCTAATTTGAATTTGTAATTTGCTTTGGAGGACTTCACAAGAAGTCTTATTTTCTTGTTTAAGACGAGGAGGGAGTGTTTCCAGTTTAGAGTTCACTCCCTCTGTTAATGGCAGTTGTCCACCAGGCAGGTTTGCTCTTCCTTGAGGAGCTTGTTTTGGTCCTATCAGGTATGGCTGAGTCAATGCAGTGATACAGGTGTTTGTACACAGTACTGCTGCAGAACTCTGCATAGGTGCCAATTCCATTGGGGGGGGGGGGCAGTGAAGCTATTCATACCATCCTGTAAGAGGTTATAATCTGCTTTGGAAAAGTTTAGTTTAATTGCTGTGGGGGGGGGGGGGGGTAGGTGCAATAATTACTTTGAATGACACTGATTTTGTCAGATCATACCATGGAGGACCTCACAGTGGGGGTGCTACAATGGTCCCCCATATTGGTAAGCACCAGATCCAGGATATTGGCACTCCGTGTGGGGATGTCAACCAGCTGGTGCAGGGCACTGGAGTTAATGAAGTCAAGGAACCTTTGGGCAAGTGAGTTTGAGCACGAGTAATTTACCCGGTCAATGGATGGGTAGTTAAAGATACCCAAAACCATGGTGTTTGGATGTATGTTGATAGACTCAAGTAGATCCAAATATGCAGAGTGGGTGCCCTGATACATAGAAAAGGTCCTGTAGCTGGCAATGACTTGAACAGGTGTCCTACCAACATTGCATGTGTGATATGGTGGATTATCCAACCTGGTGAGAGGGAGATCTGTGTGTCTTACGATGGAATCACCAATGACTAATATGTTTGTTTTTGTGTTTTGCCTTAAGGGCTTGACAGGTGAGACACTGGTGCATGAGCTATTGTGTTCTGTAGAGGAAGCATTGTGTGTAGCATGCTTGTGTTTATGAGGTCTCTGGTGTTTAGGTATGTTTCTGGTGAGGACCTCCACATATGTAGGTATGTGTGATATGTGTTTCGATGGAGTAGGAGGTGAGGTGTGCATACTGACAATCTGCTCATTGTCATATGCACTGATTGGTGTGTGAGAAAGCATGAATTCAAGGTTCTTAACATAGTTGTATCTCTCACATGTTGAGTTTGTGTGGACTACGAGTAGAGGGCTGTCAGTGAACATGAGGCAGTTCCTACACTGCCTCAGGATGCCCATGTTGAACAAGCTGGCTGGAGAAACTGTGGGAAATTGTCCATCCATTGTGTAAGGTAAATTGATATGGTCAGGAAAAGAGGTCACACTTAGGAATGGTTAGTGGGTGAGAGGTGTATTGGCACCTCTGAGGCTAGGCTTTGTGTTCCACATGACAGTAGAGAAGGGTCATGAGAAACCTCTGGAGGACCACAAGCAAAGAGCTGAGGGAACATTTAACAAACAAAATGTTTGCGTCCATACGGTAACCACCGCTACACAGCAGTGCACAATGGTGCACTACAGGCAAACAAGTGCAAATGTGGGGGTTAAATAACACAATAAATAACCCTTTAACCCAAACTAGCCAATAAGGATGCTCTCTCTGAGCTCTAGTCCAATCACCCCAGTTAGATGGGACCCATACAGCACTCTCCTCCCACAAGGGTTTAGAAGGGCCTTCACCAAAAAGGATGGCTTGAATTTGATGCTCAGATGTTTGATGCTCAGAGCTTTTCTCTCCGGGCCTCCGCTGAAAATGGACATGCATCCAGTCGTACTATCCCGGTCAACAAATGTAAAATAAAATAAATAAATAAAATAAAAAGTTACAAAATACACCCAGAAACAGTAAACCTGGAAGTGGGCTATGCTACAGCTGAACTAGTACAGTATACAGTAAAATATGGCAAAAAAAACATTTAAGACAATTTAAACAGACAGCAAAATATAAACACAAATTAAAAGTGCAAAATAAGAGCAAAAACGCGTACTTATCAACAAATGCTTCAGATCTTTCAGTATCAAGTGATACCAAACAGTCTAGATTCAGCAAGTCTGAATCTGACCTATGATATAAAATGCAGAATACTAGAAATTCAAAGTGCATAAAATCACAGTCACAACAGCAATAAATAAATAAATAAATAAATAAATAAATAAATAAAAGTTTAAATAAAGGAGCAAGTCACAGAAATTCCCACCTTAGAAGGGTGTAGGCCACAGTCTCCCACCACAAGAGTCTACACTGCAAACCCTCCCAATGTAAAACAACTAGTTTTGGAGCCCACGTGCTTAGGTCAGGACTAAGTCACCACAGAATAACAGACACAACAGACCTTCAACCAGCAATTTCCAGCTTAGAAGGGTCTAATCTATCCTCTCCTGCCACAACAGTTTATACCACTCTTCCTAATGTAAAATAACTGGTTTGGAGCTCAACTGCTTAAACCAGAATAAAGACACTTAGAATAGCAGGCACACTAAGCCCTCACCAGCAATTCCCCAAGCTTAGAAAGGTGTAGGCCACACTCTCCTGCCACAAGAGTCCAGACCTCAACCCCCCCCAATGTACTCCTTCTAATAACCGAGCCAGAAGCAACTGCCCTGCAAGAAGCTTCTGTGGCATCATAACCACAGTGTAATGAGTGTTTAGCTACCTGAGAACTGGAGTGACAGAGATCTAGGAGCTCTTTGGAAAGGTTTTTATCCTCTAAGGAGGCGACCTTCTGTATGAGCTGATTTAAAATGGTTTGCTGTTATTTAATCATATAGAACTGGCAGTTGAGGACTCTCTCAGGTAAAAGTGGCAGATGTATATAATTTTTTCCCAAACCTATCAAAGGCCCTACTCTCCCTGACGATGACTTTTCTCTGGTGCAGACTGAGTGGCACACTTGAACATTGCTTCAGGCTCCGACGGCAAGAAAAGACTGAAATCATGATGCAGGCTGGCTCCCTTTATACCCAACATACTGACTTCGGTCAGGGTGTCTGCTAGCCTGGGAGGCAGAGAGAGTTTTCTCTGATAATAAGGACAGCCAAGGGCTTTCATGGAAGGAAATTCCACAAGTCAGGACTGCAAACACAAAGAACATCCAATATATGACCCCATCATGTGTTCTTAAAGATAAAGTGAGAAACTTTGTTTCTTGCTTTGCTCTCAATCTGCTATTATGTTCATTCACAGCTTTGCCTGAACTTGATCTCATAACAGCCCTCACAGGTCCGTTCAAATCTCATTCCTCAGCATAACATTTCATTGCAAAGTTTAAACCTGAAACTGTATCCATTGCCAATTGCGAGGTCACACACATTTGAATTCCTAGTACAAAAATACGCTCAGCACTGCAGAGAATGAGAATTTACATGTAATCTTTCATCTACAACACTCTTCAATAAGCTCTGTGAATTTACATGTAATCCCACATCTTTAGCATTCTTTAACTATCTCAGTACACTCAGATCTCTTTCACAAACTGGTTTCCTAAAAATCATAGCCCATATATACTAGATGGTTCTCAACTGCGTATTTTTGCCTAGGTTGCCAAATCTGCAGATAAACCTGCTCCTTTTCATCTCACATAAAGCTTCCCAATCATCCACACAGCCACAGTTAATAACAGTTAAGCATTCTCTACTCCTAATGATGTCTTACAGAGCCTAGTCCAAAGTATTATATTAGTTTTGATTAATTCAAATCATCTGAGCCATCAAAACCCTCCAATACTCCACTCAGTTTCAGATTTCTTCTTCCAGCTTCATCCTCCAAAGTAACCAATTGTTGCTCAATATAAAACATTTGTCCATAACTTCAGAGCAGCTCTGTTTTAACCGAAAAACAGTGTCATGTTGTTCTCATAAAAAGTTATAAATGCCATACTTGGAGCTCCTGAGTTGTCTGACATACCTCGATAACATGTTGAAAAGTTTCCATAATTCAAGCATGACTACATCTTGGCTATTCCAACATCTTTGACCAAATCTTCATCAAATGTTTTTCTTTTCAAAATCACCTCAGTAGGATCAGGTACATCCATGAGGTTAACTGTGCTCTCACCATTTCCTCTTTTAACAATATATCTTCTTCCAAGTTTGCAGTAAAAACAAATTCAGACATATAACTCTACTAGAACAATTAAACACAATACATTTAATGAAATAACTATATAAAATATACCAGTTAATACCGACAGTATCGGAGTGACTGTAGGAGACAACCAAACTCACCAAGCACTGCCAAACATTATTTTATATACCAAGTAGTTATTCTTTATACAATCATCTACCAATAATTGGCACATTGTGGATTTTTTTCATTAATCACAGCACTATAACATAACTCATTTATTAAGTATACTTACATCTGGGTGTTGAAATCTACAGTTGGATCCAATGGGGCATAGTCAAATATTCGCTGGATGCTTCCTACATACCTGTGAAACAAAAACAGAAAAATGATTAATTAAAACTGTGAACTGATGTCTGACATTTAAAACATTTAAAGTATCGAATAAAAAAAAACTACTTTATACTTCTGATGAGACCCACTAACAACAAAGGTTGCCCATACTTTCTAAAAATAATTTTAAGCATCTCAAGGTGAAACCAAACTGCTAGACTAAAGCATATTCTTCAATCAATGCTGAAGCATGTACTGTAAGTTGAAAAACATTTCACCCAATCTATTACCAGTGATCTTGTCCCTTTTTTGCAATAAGTACATACTTTTTTCTCCCTGACTTGTATATTCAGCTCCTATATAAAGACCTAGAAAACATCCATTATTACGTAAATATAGTAATTGGTACCACAATAAGAACACAGTATTGAGATTCTTGCCTACAGATATGCTGCATGGACTATGCACCTTGTAAATATAGAAGTTGTTTCTATGTTTTCATTTTCTACTTCACCTTCTACTTTCTTAATTAGGACTCTTTGTTCCAACGTCATTTCAGTCAGTTACTATCCATTGTCCCAGACCTCCTCCCACGTCAAGGTGTTTGATAAGCTACCCAAGCATTTATTGGCAGCATAACTGCAATGGCATAACAGCACATCTGGAGGTTCTTTTATATACAAGAAGCCTTGTCAGAAATATGTTAAGTCCCTTCCTTTAAGGGGACAGAAGGTGTATGATGCTCTGTATGTTCTCACCTCTTACATTTCTAGCCAGAATCCCCCAGTTAACTGGTCACTGCCCTAAAACTTGTCCAAGAAAAGACACCCATTGCTAGACAACTCATCCTGTCCTAATATGTTCTGTGCGTCAAGAACCTATATCCATTCCCAAAGCCATGTTGTTAGCATTCCAGACAAAAAATCAGCTACTGTACCATCAAAGCTAGCTGTACAAGCTTAATTGTTCAGCAAAGACTTGATAATTATCTTTTAATGATAGCAGCAAAAAAAAAAAAGATGTAAAGAACTGATTCATGCTACAATGCAGGCTGCATATATATTTTTCTCTGCAGATGCACAGCAAATGATCTACAGTTTTTTGAAAATGCTGACCATTGACACGTTTTTCCAAATCCTGTATCTTCATAAATCCTTGCATTTGAATAATACATTAAAACAGATATAATCATCCGTCCTACATTAGCAAACCTGGACAAGCACACATACATTCAAATGTAGAAAGGTGGACTTTTGGATGTGAGGAAATAGTTCCCCCAACTGCAGGTATTACCTTAATGAATACAAATACAAGGTAGCCAGGGCCACAGTGCCTCAGTATGAAATAGCATATTTATCACCTGAAAGTTAGCCTTAACCTATCTCTAATGTAGTCTGCTATATGCACCACTAAAGATGACAGTGTTAGGTCCCTGATACACACACACTTTACTTGTCACCACCTAGCAACATCCTGAAGCACTGTGCCATGCATTCTGATGCAGTTTACCTGGTCTACACCAGCAGTAACCACTTCTGTCAATGCTGCCATTCAAGCTTGTTCCCAACTCTCACAATAAGACATTCAGCCTCGGCTGCACATTCCTTTTCTCATCAGATGGCTCCTACAGCACTCTCAGTTCTACTCAATTTGCAGGTCACCTATATCAAAATCAGGGATTTATCTCAGTGCCATGAAGCTCACTACTATAAGCCCTATTCTTAATCTGTGATCTCAAAAAAGGATCTCGCTCGATCTCTCTGAAAACAAACAAATTATTTTAGTTAAGGAAAAGCAAGATAACACAGTACAGATACTAAACACTGACAAATTACTCTGCTTCCATTATAAAACTGAATCATATTATAATAACCAAACTTCCAATGTGGGACTCATCATTCAGGAAACTTACTACATTATCCAACAGAGCTCTTCCCATATAATTTTCTGGGGCAACCATAAGACTAACCACAGTGTAATCATCTGATATCCTTCTAGAACTTCATTTCAGCAAAGAAACACTGCTCCCACTGTCTACTAGCTAAAAAGAAACTATACAGTTTGGCTACGGGTACAAATGATACATAAACTGGTTCTCAGAAGAAGACCCAAAACAAAGATGTTCTCCATTACTGGTATCTGTCTGCAGTTTTTATTTGTTAACCAGCAACAGTTCTCCCAGCAATAAGGAAAGGGGCAGCATTAATGGCCTTGGAATTTATCTTAATGAAATTGCTGAGCTCTACTTTAACTATACCTGAACCCATATTTCCACATTTCAAGCTGGTTCTGTGGCTTTACATTATTTTTCAAATTCTATCACTATATAAAATCATTCAACATACCAGACCATCTCTTGCTTGTTTCTACTACTTCTAGCCTTCCCCAGTAACCTAATCTGTAATTAACTTTGCTTTTGTTCAACTACAGCTCTATAAAAACAACCTGCGATCCTCCTTTATTCCTCTAGACCTAATTAAGAAAAACACTTAGATATAAAAGCTTCCCCACTGAGAAACTTCTGAGTATATACAGCAATCGTACCAATGACCAAACTACAGTAAGTCTGACGGATCTGTGACTTGTGTTTAGGGTGGAGGTGAAACAGTCTGAAGATTTATGCTCCATCTATACTGCTTGCAAGCTGAGGTCACACATTGGACGTACAATACTGGGAAGGTAAAGCTTGAGTACCCCAGACAGGAAAGACAGTGTTAATAATCATGCAATAGGAATAATGCAACAATGATTTCAGTCAGAACATCACTAGAACTGTGTTGTCATCTTCTATCCTCCTCAATTGATGGGTCTAGTGATGTCCTGACTGAAATCAGTCAGGACATCACAAGACCTGTGATGTCTTTTTCTATCCAACTCAACTGATTGGTCTAGCCGACCCATATGGATTCAACATCTGCAGCTCTTAGACTTTGGCTCCAAGACTCTGGGTCCTCCCTTCACCCATAACCCCCCTCTGTCAACTGAATGCCTTACAAAAAATTTGCCTGCCCAATACAAAAATACAACTGGTACCTAAATCACAAATATATACCTGGGATACAGACCATGGCTGCAACATGGCAAGTTCTGGATAGCTATAGTGCAGTCAAGCTGGAACCCAGAGTGAGAGAGAGAATGTGACAATTTGGCAGGGGGATGGGAGAGGGAAAGTTGAGGAGGACAGCAGAGGACAACACAAATTTAGCATTATGGTTAGTACATAACTTTTCTATCCGATGTTCACTTCCATTCATCCTCAGCTGATGATACAGAGTCTCCAGCTGTTATAAACCTTCAGAGGTATACCTGGGATACAGACCATGACTGTAACATGACAGGGCACCAGACAGGTACAGTGCAGTCAATCTGGAGCCTAAAGACAAAGTGACAATTTGGCAGGGAGAACAGGGGGAGGGAAAGTAGAGGAGGACAACACAAAGCTAGTGTTAAGATAAGTACACAACTTTCGTATACAATGTTCACTCTTCTGTCTATCCTCAACTGATGGGGCAGAGTCCACAACTGCTACAAATCCTGGGAGGCCTCATGGAATGATATTCCAGAGGATGGTAGAACCAACAGAACCCTTAGGCCTAGGATTTAAGTCCAGCTTCTATTGGGATATAAATGTATGCACACTAGACCAAGTAGCTGCTGCACAGATGTCATCATGAGACACCCTTGAAAAGTAGGCTGTAGCAGTGGCTACCACCCTGGTAGATTGAGCTTTGGTATTACAAGACAACGATAAATCCTTCTTTTATATACATGTGAAATGCACTCAACCATATGGGCAGAGACACTCCAGAGCCCCCTTTTCCCAATTTGACTAAAGAGAAGAAAACAAAGAGTCAGTCTGTCTTCCTTACAGCACTGGTACAATGTAGGTAGAATCTCAGTTGCTGATGAATATCCCTCAAATATAAAATATACTCTCCTTTACTGGAAACATTTGGGAAGAAAACAGGAAGATTAATAGTTTGAGTCAAAATAAACACAGAGACCAAATTGGGAAGAAAGTAGGGTCACTTTGAATGATACCCAATCTTCTTTATGAAAATTTAAGTAAGGTGGTTAAAAGAAAAGGGCTTGAAGCTCTGAAATTCTTCAAGGGGAGGTGATAGCCACCACAAAAAGTGTCTTCCAGGAAAGATACTTAAACTCCACAGCTGCAACTGGTTCAAAAGGAGCTTTTGTTAAGGCCTGAATTAGAATGGTAATGTCACAGGGTGGGAACAGAATCTCTTAAAGGGGGAAGATAAAAAGTACTTCTTAGAAAAGCTTTGGACAACTTTGAAGAAGCAATGTGCGAATTTCTCTCCCACATAAAAATCTGAGATGGCAGCCATTTGGACTTTAATGGTGAAACAGCTAGCCCTATCATGAAAGAACCAGCTAAAAAATCTAGAATAGCAGGGTTGGAAAGACAAAAAGGGTCTATATCCCTGCTAGATGCCAATATAGAAAATCTATTCCATTTGCTTTTATAAACTTTCATATAGGAAGGACTCTAACAGGATGTCGTTATATTACACAATCTAGGATGAAAGCCTGAACTGTTTGGCCATTGCTGTAATTGGATAAACCATGTGGTTAATTTCAGGACTGCTATGTCTGGGAGAGGCATGCCAAATGATGAAAAATGAGGTCCAGAATGGAATCCAGCAGCCAAAGCATGTGTATCAGGTGAGACCAAAGAAAGAGAAACCACATCTATCAATGTCAAAATAGAGCAATGAGGATTACTTTCACCTTGCACCACATTGCTTTCTGCATTAACTTTGGTACAAGGAGAGAAGGAGGATAAGCTTACAGGAGTCATGGGGACCAATTGTGGACAAGGATCCCTTGGTGACTCTCCCTTTCTGTGAGATCAGGATATAACAGCTGTTGCACTTGGTGTTGGAGGGGGTGTGGCAAATAGTTCATAGCAATTCTGACCCCACCGGCTGAAAATGCAATCAGTTACAGCACGACTGATGAAACACTCATGATGGAAAAGCATAGACCTGATCATCTTGTTTGCTAACACATTCAATTAAGTAAGGCGGATTTTGCTCATAGTATTTTTATAGTGTATGACATAATCTGCATGCTATAAAGTAAAGTTTTTACAGTTATTTTCAAGTGTGTAACAGGGATACAAAAGTAAACGGGTACCCCCCTTTTTGTTTCCTTCTTTTCTCTTTCTCCTTGTTTGTAGGCACTGCACTGTAGAAAAGAAAGCCTGGACAAAAGAGCATAATACCAGAAAATGTGATGTGCTTTTTCTCTTTCTTGCATAAGGGAATGACTGAATTAAGACCCTTGGGTTCATATAGTAACAAGTTTTAAGAGAAAGCAAATAAAAAGAACATTGAAAATAATAAAGCTTTCCTCTAGTGGATAAATAAATGCTTGCAGAAGGAACTCTGTATCTGGTTCTCAAGTCTCCATGGAGACAATGTGATAAAGACCACTACAAATAGAATACTTCTTTCTTTCAATGGCTAGATGATAATGTTCGCTGAAAGCATTCAATTGTTTTTTCCAGTCTGGGAGAGCAATAAAGATAAGACAAAACAAACTACACTTAGTAGAAGCACAGGCTGTATCATGTGTCTTGGCATAGTTAACCTTCCTTTTAGGTTAACCCAAGTCTGTCAGTGTGGCTGCCAGTTTGGGACAATAGTTCCCAATAGGAGGGTAAAACTTCAGTATTTGAAGATGTATATAGTTTTTTGTGTTTGTACATTAGTATAAAATTGATAGGATTTAAAGGTGCTTTTTTGTTTGAGGTCTTTCAATAAAACAAAAAGTTTTGTAAGATGTGACATAGACTCAAATGGATATGCAAGAAACAACTGTATAAAATATTAACCTGCCAAACATTAGTGTATGCATGCAACATACAAGCTGGAACAAGATACTTAAAAAAACAAAAAGCTGTTACACATAAAAGGTAGGAATAATAACTTTTTAACATAGTGACATTTTCTATGTTATCTTTAAATGTTAATTGTCTCACAGATATATACAAAAAAGAAAAAGTAGTGAACTATATTAAAAAATGCAGAGTGCAAATAAAGTACAGTTGTGTAAAATCTTACCGTAATGGTAGATGTCCTTCCCTTTATTGTTGCAGTATTCTTTACACTTGGGATTCTCTGCCTAGGGCAGCCCGATGTAGGGCCAGTATACCAAAGCCTTAGGGGTCCAAAGGAAGCTTCCAAAACAGGGAGAATTAACAAAGGTTTAGGCAGACTCATTTCCAGAAGAGCATAATACCTCTTTTGGATTTCAGACAACTGAGGACATTCCCACTGAAATCAAGAATAAAAAACTCCAGTCGCTGGAAATGCTGAGCAGATCTATTTTAGTTTATTCAAAAAACAATAAAACCACAAAGCTTTCAGGCTAATGCCCTTCTTCAATGTGTAAGTAACCCACTGAAAATATTACATTACCTTGACAATGTTATCCCAAATGAAAGCATCTCCATAAGGGAATCAGGAGATAAAGTATCTTTCTCATCAGAAGCAAAAGTAGCAGGAGAATGAATTTGGGATAAATAAGCCAAGGAGGCATATCCATCTGAATCAGAGTCCTCCTCATCCTTAGAATCCTCACAAAGCATTTTAAGGGGAGAAGAGGAAGAAAGATGATAGATGGCACACATGTGTCTTTCGGCTTTTCCTGGTTAGGGGTCGCCACAGCGGAACGCTGGTCCGCTAATGATTGGTAGTTGAGTTTTATGTGCTGAGTTACCAGCCCTGACGCACAACCTTCAACGAAGGTATGCCCATTCACGCATGTCTCCACGCAGAAGGCGCTCTAGCTGAGAATCGAACCAGACAGCGTCTTACTGTGAGGCGACAATGCTACTGCAGAACCACCACGAGAAGAGGAAGAAAGATGATAGATAACAGAAGTAAATAATAAGAAGGCAGTTTAAGAGACATTATAGTCTTAAAATGACTGTCTATATTCCTGTCACTCCTGCTGTAGCTCCCTTATGGGTAGAGTTGAAAATATGTTTAGTATTTTGTTTTTTCTTAGGTTTGAATACTGCCCTAACTTATAGTGGAGGCTCTGTTCCCTAAGGTACCTGAAAGTACCTGGGAATTCCTCCCTAAGATTTGAGATATGCCATCCAGTCCCTTTCAAATAATCGACCATGGCTCCCACTTCTCTGCAACAGAAGACGACTGGTCTGACATGACTTACATGCTAGATGGTAGTATCATATCAGCCTCCAAAGGGGTTGCAACAGTGGAAACAGACAGACGGTTCAAGGTCTCATGAAGAGACACAACAAAGACATCTGTGTCTGATTTGGCAGCAGAAATCTCCAACCTAAGCTTCTTAGACTTCTTCAACATCAAAGGGAAGGTTGTCAAAGACTCAGACACCATTTTACCCTAAGCAAGGACATTTCTGATTCTCAAGACAAATCTTTAAGGAGGAGAGACACTTATGCAAAGTCTTAGGAACATAAAACATAAGACAAAACAGCAAACACTTAGTATGGCGAACTCTATGAGGAATCAGCCTCTGATTTTCTCACATTTCCCATTCTTCCGTGACATGTACAAAGCTTATGAATTACAAAAAAAAAAGGAGGGAGGGTCCCTTATGGTGATACTTATCTGCCCAACAGCAAAGGAACAGGCACATCACACTGTTAACAAACCAACACTGAACCGACAGTTCACATCTCGGCGGCAGTCAGGAAAGATCTGAGATATTTTATGTGCTGCATCCGTTATGTACCACTGCTTTCATTGGGGACTGAGGTCACACATCAAATATATGGCACTGGGAAAGGGTGCCCAGGTTTTGATATGCTGGGTAGACGTACTGCTATAATTGGCATGATATCCCATAGATTATTAATACTACAACAGTGACCAAGGAAGGAGATCTATGTGTATATTGAGTGAAAAAAATGTGACTGTGGTTTGTTTCCACTTATATTACATGTGTCACTGTTACTTATGATCCAGTGTGGATGTTTTTAAAAACTGGCGGCTAAGTAACAGTCTGGAAGTTAAAGTTCCATGAAGAAGTATGGTCTCTGATATGAAACCTGAGAAAGAAAGTGCCTTTTAGGTAGGCCTTAGAGAACTTTTGGGATATCAAGGTATTTGAATTGAAGCCTTGTTGAGAACTGGAAATGGCTGAACATTAATGGTTGAAGAGCTGGTACCAGAGTCTAATAAGATGGCTAAGAACTGCATTACTGAGAGAAAAGAAGAAGAAAAGGGTGTCCAGTCCTTGATGCACTGCCCAAACAAAAAAATCTCTTACATGTTCTCTTGTATAGTTTTCTGGTAGATGACTTTTGAGAAGCAGAAAAAATCTTAACAACTCTAGTAGGCAGAGTTAGTTTTTGGCCATCATTGGAAATGGATAAACCATGCAGTCAGTCTGAGACAGTTAATGACCAGATGAGGCTGGCCTAAGGGTAGGAACAGAAGAGTTGGTTGAGAACCCAATAACCACAAAGTTCATATTAGATGAGTCTAGAACACTTGGAACCATATTTGCCTGGGCTAGAAAGGTACTATAAGAATAACTGCTGCCTTGTACAGAGATGCCTTTTGCAGAAATGTTGTCACTTAAGGAAGAGGAGGAAATTAATACAGTAGACTAGGTGGAGAAGCATGGCCCAGAGTGCCCTTTGGTGTTTGACACTGTGGAGAGATGAGGGGGAAGTAGTTACTGGATTTTGTGTTGGTTCATAGGCGTATACTAGGCTAACAACCACTAGAGCTTTTAAAAGCCTGGTCATGCAACCTAAATGTGACCCACAAATTTGATTTATAGGGATGATTTACTGACTGCGTCTATCCATCAGAGACATAGGAGCCAGACCAGGGGTGAATTTCCGATTACCCATTTATTGGTCCAAGTTCTGCTTAAAGAGGGATATGGAGGTACTCTGCTTCACATGGATGGGGAGCCTGTTCCAGAGAATGGGAATTCTCTGAGAAACCTAACTCTCCAACGTGTCATATTTATGTTGCAAGCAAACGTTACGTCTTTTAATCTAGTAGTTCTAATGCTATTTGTTTTGCAGATGTGCTAAATATTCATCAAAACAGGGTCCAGGGATGCTTTGTGGCCAGGCAAAGATCACCTCTCAGAAGTCTGGATAATACCGAGTAAAGAGACAGGGCTTTGAGATGATCAACACAGGACGTTTTTGTTTAATCCTTGTATTCTTTCTGTAAGGAGCCTTTGTGGACATTTGAGTTGCTGCATGTGTCTGGCCAAGTACATATGAAAGGGGGAATTATACTCTATGATGGTCGTGAAGAGGGCCAAGAACTGTTTTATTATGACCTCTCTGGACCTAGATGCCATGCCCTTGCTTATAAGTTGAGCAACACAGAAGGATTTTCTTACTATCTTGGACATATGTTAGTCAAAGGCTAGATTACTATCTACATGATTTCTAAGATGCCTGACTAGTGAATATGCTTTTAAAGGACTTTAATTGATGACATAGCTACCCAGGGTGGCAGACTTCCCAAATGGTACTATAATGCATGTCTTGGCACTGACTTTTAAGCCATGGCTTTGGCACCAAGCGTCTGAATGTATTAGAACTTCCTGAAGGGTGTTCTTGTCTTGGGGGGATTCAGTGACTCCTCCCAGTTCATAATCATCTGTGAACTTGGTTAGCCAGAGGACTTTGACAATGGCTTTGACATCAAAGTAGTAAATGCCAAAAAGGAGTAGGCCTAGCACACAGTCCTGGGGACTCCACTGTTGACTGGCCTCTTTGTGGAGGCAGCCTCACTGATTCTAACCTCCTAGGTCCTATCAGTGAGCCAGCTAGCTAGCCAGTGTGTTATAAAGGGGGTTTATAACTAGTTCTGCAAGTTTGTTGATAATACCTAACCTGGGTATTATATCGAATGCCTTAGCCAGATCTAGGTATGCAGTACGCACAATTTTCTCCACATCTATTGCCTTAGTGACCTTTGCAAAGAAGTCCATCAGATTCATTAAGCATGACTTTCCTTTGACCAAGCCATACTGGAATAGATCCAGTGTCTGGAGGTCTCCTATGTCCTTGCTGATAACTTCCATGGTATTTTTTTTCTGTGGGTTTGCAAATAAAACTAGTCAGACTAATGGGTCTGTAGTTTCCAGAATGTACTGAAGGTCCTCCCTTATAAAGGGGGAGATGACTGTCACAGTCCTCCATTCGTGTGGTACAAAGTGTCTTTTGAGACTACAGTTAAATAACGACTCCAGGGGTCCTGATAAGTCATATTTTAGACTATTCAGGAGGCATTGTGGAATGTTATCAGGGCCCATTAAGGCCATGTTCTTGGCTTTAATGAGTGCAGCAAATACGTTATCCCTAGTTATAGTTGGAGGGATTAAGTTTGAGAGTATTATTGGGGGGATGGTTGGGCATGAGAGGGTGGTAAAGTGGGAAGTGAATTTGTCTGCTAACAGGTTTGCTGTATAGCCTGGTACAGTGAATATGGCACCATTAACCACCAGTTCAGCACATTGGGAGGGTAGCCTAATAGTTAAGGTGTTTGCCTTACAAACACAAGGTGCAGGGTTCGAGTCTCACAAGGGATAAATGGTTAGGCTTAAAATGGCATGCAAGGCCAGTTAGCCTAGTACTAATCTATGAGCCTAACATATGCTGTTTGCTGCACTTAAGGTTTCTGACATAACTGTAGAAAGCCTTATGGTTATCTTTCACCTGGGAAGATATCTTAACCTCAAAATTGGCTCTTAGTTGCCTATTTACTTCAATGAGAGAATTTTATCTTTAAGGGAATTCTCTTTCCTGATTTTTGCCATAATTTTATTTCTTTTAGTTGTATATCCTGTTTAATTTGGGATGCCACCACGGTGTTTTGTTTCTGGGGCTAGATGGAGGCAACTAGAGCAAGGCTGGCCCATTAGTTGAAAATTTTGGCAGCTTCTCTAGTTTTAGGAAGGGTCCACTCCTGAGGCATCAGGATGCAATGGTTGAGCCTGTCTGCAAGAATGTTGGACCAACCTGGGATGTGCACTGCTATCAGAAAATGCTGTGAAGATATTGCCAGCTGCCACACTTTCATGGTTTCTAGGCACAGAGAATACAATCTGGTTCCTCCTTACTTTTACATTTAACACACATTTGAGGTCTCAGCTGTGTATGCTAAGATCACAGCCTGCGCAAGGAAGTCTTGAAGTGGCTGCAGAGCTAGGGGGACCGCCTTCATCTCCAGTATACGGATGCAAACATGACCCTCTTAGTGAGACCTTGTTCCTTGGACTATCCTTCCTTTATACTGTCCCCATCACCCTAAAGAAGAGACACCTGTGGTAATTGTAGCTGATAAAATAGAGAAAAACAAGCAATAACCTGCTTGTACAGGAGGAGGGATGAATCCACACCTTTAGATGAGTTTTGCAGACTTTGGATAGTCAAATAAGGAGAATGAAAAAAGTGAGTAGATTGAGACTACTGTATATGGAGTGCCCACTGTATTGGTCTTGTGTGATATCTGGCATCCGGAAGTAGTGTAATTGCTGCTGCCTTTCTGCCCAGTGTATACAGTGCTGTGGAAACTGGTGGGGAGTCATGCTGATGTGATCTTCATTACTAAACTGAACAGCTACCAAGCTTGGAGCACAATATACTTACTATATATGCACCAATGCCCAATAAATCCCGTTATAATTCTATAAAAGAGTAAACAGGACACACAGCCAATCCAACTTGAAAAAGCAACAAGAAAAACCTAGCCAAGCTAAAGTTTGCACTGTATGATTCCTTGAGAACTCTTGTAAAAGAGGATTATGTGATGTATGCAAATGACCCCTAAAAGGGCAACAGGTATTTCAACTATATGGGAAGTTCTAAATGCCCATAACTTTCTTTCTAAGTCAATTAATGGACAAATTCAGGCCAATAAAGTCAAACCCCACCAGCTGTGGACATAACATGTTTGAATCTTGTTATGACATCTTCGGCACAGCATAAATGGAATGTTTGGCTAACCTTTTGAAACACAGGGTTGCTGTACCCACCTGTTGTCTCTAACCATTAAGATGTCTTCTAAATATCCCATCTAACAACTAAATAAACGAGTAAGCCAATCCAGCTGGAAAAAAAAAACAAGAAAAACCTAGCCAACTAGAGTTTGCACTGTGTGATTCCTTGAAACCTCTTGTAAAACAGGATTATGGGATATATGCAAATGACCCTTTAAGGACACTAAGTGTTTCAGCTACATGGTGGTTCTGAATGTCCATGACTTATTTCTTTTGAAATATGTGCCCCATGCAAGCCACTAAAAGTCAAAAAATTTGTACACTTTCTAAAACATTTCTCTAAGAGTGCAATTAAAAGTCATAGTGGAACAACTCAAAACAAGGAGCTTCTACAACTTAAACTATTTAAAATGTCATTTGTTAAATGAAGGTACTTACGCTCTTTGGAATTCTGGGATGCTGAACAAGACCTGCATAACAGTACTGAGATAACAGCTGTTCCCAATATTTCTGATGCCCGTATACCCTGAGCCAAAGACCGGTTTAATTTTCAAGCCAGATTCTTGAATTACATGCCACTCGTTAATGTTTGGCTTCAAACTATTTTCCGGTAAACCATTCTCCATCTGTTTGGGAAAATCAAGTAGAACACAGTCAGGCAACATTTTAAACAATGGCAAAAAAAAGAAACAAAAATACTATGGATGAGTATGGAACTCAATCAAGAAATTTTTTTGGACTAGTTAATTCAACTTGAACTGCCTACTATACAAGTATAAAGATTAACAGCAGGCTTCATTAGGTATTAATCAATGTTGCTTTTCCTGTTTTAGCACTGCTTCATCTTGTCAAATATTTTGATTTAATACTACCTATCATAATAGACAGACACAGGTGGCCTTAAAGAGAAAGGAGAAGATGGGTAAAAAGAAATGTGTGGCATCTAAAAACAGGAAAATTTAAAGTCAAAGTAAATCATATTTCAAAAAAGGAACAGTGGATCCTGACGCATTCAGCTAATATAAGTGGTAAAGTGTAGACAGGCAGATCCAGGGTGCTATTACTCATAAAATAATTTAAAATTATTTTAAATAAAGCTTAATCTATGAAGAATTGTTTGAGTTTTAAAAATAAAATCCAGACAAGAAAAATGTACAGATGGTGGAAATAAAGGTTTATAACAGAATTTCTTACCACAATACAAACCATGAAGACAGGCTTTGCAGTGAAAGAGATGTATCTGGAAAGCATAAAAAGCTAATGTAGTGGTTTATTCCATGATAAATAAAGTGCCTGAATAGCATAAACCAGTAAAAGGATGGGCCAGAAGGTTAGAATTTACTGTTCAAAGTAATGCTCTACTTTCAGGTTGTGGCAAATATCTAATACTTAATGGTCTTATGTGGAGAAAGGTCATTACTGAATGTCCATTTAATGGTGGTCTTATGGGGTACAAGTCACTGCATGTCACTTTGTCACCCAAGAAGTACAGTAGTAGTTGTACAAGACTTAACTAATAGCCTGATGGGTCTATTGCTGCATTCATTTATATAGGCCGGACAACATCAAGTTACTTGATGTGTCTATTTCTGGAGATAACGAAAAGGCACAGACTTAACAGCAAAATCTGCCGGGGTACCATTCCACCCAAATGGATAACTGTTTCCTCTTGAAGACATAGTCCTGCCAAGTAAAAAGCTTCCTGAGAGCCTCACTTGCTTTTATAAACACCCACAAGGAGGTCCATCAGGATCAAAAGTCCTGAAAAGTCATGTTTTAGACTATTCAGGAGACATCCTGGGATGTTACTGGGATCCACTGAGGCCATGTTCTTTGTTTTGGTGCTGTAGCTAATACATGCTCCCTAGTTAGAGCTGGAGTAGTTATTGAGGGTATTTTTGATGGGAGGGTTGGGTGGTGATGGGGGGGTAAAGATGGAAATTAATTTGTCTGCTAACAGTTTTGCTATATTGCCAGGCTCAGTGAAAGTGGCACCATTAACCAACAGTTCATCAAATTGCTGTGTGCTGCCCTTGAGATTTTTGAAATAGCTGTAGAAGGCATTATGGTTATCTTTCACCTTACCAACAAAGTTGGTTTTGCTAGAACTAATCAGTTGCCTATTTACTTTGATGAGAGCGTTTCTGTCTTTATGGAAATTACCCTTCCTGACTTTTGCCATTTTTTTCCTTTTCCTGTATAACCTATTTAATTTGGAATGCCACCAGGGTGGTTTGTTTCTAGGGCTAGTCCTTGGCTTACTTCTGGTAGGTACAACAGCCTCTATGCAGTCACTGACATGGTTGTACAGAATTTCTGACAGCAATTCAGCATGGGGTGCTGTGTTCTCATGGGTTTGCAACGGCACTGAAGTTTAACAATCCATCACTTAATAAAAGATCATTTGCTTTGGAATAATAGCTGTTACTGGTTTTAATGGGATTACACAGCTGATTTTGATTTCAAAGGAGACAGCTTTATGGTCGGACCTTACCAGGAAGGATGAGACATTGGGGGGTGCATCATTCTCCCATATTTGTAAGCATGAGGGCTAGTATGTTGGAGCTTCTAGTGGGCATATTCACTACTTGGTCAAGGGTGTTTATAATTACAAAGTCCAGAAATCTCTGTGCCTGTAGATTTGAAGCTGTGTAGGATTGCCATTCTACAAAGGCTTCATTAAAGTCTTGCATGAAGAGGGTGTTAGGTTGGATGGTAAATGCCCACAGTAGGTCTAAGTATACATTGAGTTTCTTGGAACTTATAGCTGGCTAGGATATAGTATGAGATTTTTGTGTATGATGATCTGCAAGTGGAGGAACTCCAGCGTGTCATTATGTATGACCACCCTAGAGGTATGCTTGTTACTGATGCATATTAAACTTCTCTGTGTGGAAGATTTTCAGTCCATATATCTCTTTAGTTAATCACTATATAGTAATCATATCAGACAAAAGTAGTGGAAGTAGCGAACTTAAACTCATTCTTAAGTCCAAAAAAAATAATAATAGTAATAAAAAATATATAATTGCACAGAATTACTAAGTATTCGAAAGTAATCCAAGCTACTTTTGAATATTTAGTAATTCTTTACAATTATATATTTTTTATTATTTATTTATTTTTACTTCAGACGAGTTTAAGTTCGCTACTTCTACTACTTTTGTCTGATCTGATTAATATACGGTGATTAACTAGAGATATATGGACTGAAAATCTTCCATACAGAGAAGTTTCTTACACTGTTTTGTTTTTGGACCCACTTCACTTGTTTAGTGGGTTGTTTTGAGACTTTGGGAATACCAAGGAGATTACTTGTTTTTTTTTTTTACCGATGTATATTAAGACACCTCCTCCTTTAGCCCTTTTTCGTGTAGCTTCTGGTCTAAAACTGTAGAAGGCACTGAAACCTTGAACTGCAGGGGTGCTCTCTGCCATGTTAAACCATGTCTTGGTTAACTGCACAGACATTTATACTCTCAAGTGTGAAAAAGGCATTATGGGGAGGGGGGGGGTGGATAAATTTTAGCCAGTATTCAAAAGCCTAGAGGAAGAGGTGTAGACCACCTTGGCAAAGCAACGTGCTCCATTAACCATGTCCTCCCAAGTCAAAAAATATTGGATCCCTTAGAATGACACCGGAAACAGAGCCAGTTGCTGAAATCAATCATGTTTTGCTCATACTGTGGCATCATCCTCAGTGATGGTAATATGCTGCTCTATGCTAGGCTCATACCAGCCTGACACAAACAGTCTGAATGCTTCATAACGTCTCTCTCTTCATATAATCTAGGGAAGTACATCTCAGGTCATTTACAGCTACATAGACTATGACGGACTCATACTGGTACCTGTGGTGTAATGACTTTACTGCTTGTGTGACTTGGCAGATTATGGCTCCAGATAAGCAACTAATAGTTATCTTCTCCTGGCTCAGCCTGGCTAGAGGGGCATCAATATATCTTACAATGGAGTTCCCCTATGATGAGAGTCCTGGGAAATGTGTTTGCTTACCTTACGAGCTTAGTGTTTGGGGCTCCACTAAGAGTAGCAGTATGTGTGGTGTTAAGTGCTGTTTTTTCTGAATGCCTTTGGACTTGCTGAGGAATAGCTTTAACAGCAGGTGGTCTAGGTGATCCTGACTGTTCAGGAAGATTGCTTTTAAGTGTCTCACAATATGTTAGTCTGTGTGTGTGTTGTGGACTATGTGAGGTGGGTGTTTTGTGTGTGGTTTCGACAACCTGATGTGCACTTGTATGTGAGGGTTTTGCTTCCAGTGTCATTGTGTAAGTGTAACTCTTGTATACTGTGGCTTCTCCTTTAAGGATTAAGTGGTTGTCACTAAACATGACACAACTGCTACATTGTCCCAAGATGCCCATATCCCCCACGCCTGCTACAGAGAAGTTAGGAAATTGCCTATCCACACTGTCCAGTCCTTTGATTTGTGAGCTACAAGGGGTGGTGTAATGGGGTTAGAAGGCTATTGAGGGTGCTTTATGTGAGCATATTATGCTGAACAGTACTAAATTCCACTAACTTATTTCCCAACTCAGACATTCCACGCAAACACCTCCTCCACAAGCTGAATAAACCCAATCCTCCTAATGTAAAAACACAATACAAAAGATCCACAAATGCAATGCTACCACAAACCACTTAAATAATTAGCTGGAAATCCCTTGCTGAAGGCAATTTCAAGACATTCTTAAAGCAGTAACAGTGACAGGGAGAAAATTGAGAATTTTTTTTTTTTCAAAAAAAAACTCAGCAAAATGCACACATAAAAGCAGGAAACAGTAGCAACCACTCAAAATAACATCAGTGCAATTTAGCAATCAAAGGTATTTAACTTTCTTAGGGAGCTTATAAAGTACAGTGGTGTACACTTACCATAAATGTAGATGTCCGAGTGTATTCACTGTTGCAGTCATCGCACTTGGGTTATCTGCCTGCAGGAAGCCCTCAGTCGGCCCGAATACCAGAGACTTAGTATTTCTGTGTCGGATGCTGTCACTTCTTCCATGACGTCAGGTCATCAGGGGTATAAAAACAGGGAGCCGACACCATTACATCAGTCTTTCTTGCCGAGGAGGATCTCAAAGCAGAAGCAGTTTGCAAGTACCGGTCGGCCGCTACCTGAAGTTTTCGAGTTGAATAATCCTGAAGTCTTCCAAAGCTAAGTACTCCATTGGGGATCCTTTTTTCTTGCTCTAACCGATGTCAGAAAAAGTTAACAATTGTCTTTCCTGTGGAAAGTAAATACCTCACAGAGATTTTCATTCTTGCTGCGTCACCTGTTTAGGCCCAGACCATGATGTCCCTCGCTGTCAGTTTTGTGGCTTGTTTAATGCCCGAACCATTCGTTGTTGGGCTATCTGTGTCACTAAATTCTTTCGCTTTCTATCTCCGTATTCTGAAATGGCTTTGGTAAGCCATCCGACTACCGATCTTCTGAAAAAACGTAAAGATAAAGACAGAGTCAGACTGCATAAATCCAAAACTGCTGAAGATGCTTCCATTAAGCTAGTCGCCAGTCCTCCGGTACTCAGTGAGGCGCCTTTGCAGCCCCTGAAGTCTGCTTCTTTGGATTCGCAGGCCTCTGCTCAGACCCATTCGGAGTCCGGTATTATGCAGCGAGATGCTTCTTCAACTATGGAACTAGCAGATGTCTCTACCTTAGATGGATCTGGAGCTGCTGCGCAGGCACCGGCTTCTGAGGTAGCTCGAATCAAACCAACGACTTCTTTTTTAACCAAAACTACTGAGTTTCTTAGGCCCAGAGTACGTAATACACCTAGAAAACCAACGACCAAAAGCGCATACTCAGGCACCCATGGCACAAAAACAAATGCTTAGAATGGCTGAAGACCTTATTACGCTGATTAGGGAAAACCAGCCTTCCACAGCTAAGAGACAAAGACTCCAGTCCCCTTTAGGTTCTACAGACCAGGAGTCCAATGACTCTGACCTTTCTGATTATGAAGACATGCCCTTATCCGCCTGTGAGGATTAAGATGCAGAGGAATCGATTCCCGCTGCCTACCCTCCAGAGGATTTCTCTTTTGGTGAAACCTTGCATACTTTAAGAGAGCATTTCCATTGGGAATGCCAAGACTATCCTCAGTCCAAAGAGACTCAGAGAATTTTTAGAGTTGTCTCAGCACAGGCCATTAGCTATACCCCCTGTCCTGGATGTTGTGGATGATGTTTTCACGGAATCCAGTCTTACTCCAGACACTTTTCCTCCGGCCTCTAGGAAACCAGACAGGTACTACAGAGTACCTGATTCTCACAAGTTTCTTTTCAAGAATCCTACTGCTGAGCCAAAGATCATTTCCCAGGGACCTAAAGGTATTAAAGCTACTACAGCCAACTAAGAATTAAAACTGTAAGTCTATGGGCCAGCATGGTCTAAAATATAGACAGTGGCCTTCTGCATTTTAATTATTTAACAGGATTGCTCTGTCTGGACATCTTATTTTCTTAGGACAGTGCTTTCCACACTACAGGTTTTCTTGGAATATACAACTTCTAGAACCCTTCTCTGCAACTCTTGACTACTACAGTTCTTAGAGTCTCTATTTTCTTTGACAGAACTGGCTGTGGCATCTCTGACTGTTATCTTCCTTGAATTTCAGTGGTTGTTCTACTAGTGGCTGGCCATACCTCTCAACTGTCCCAGAATTTGCCTTATATTTTTCCCCTGTCCCTCATAATATTTGTGATTTTCTGGTACATCACTTTGGATTACAGTCAGTCAATAATACCAAACATTACAGTTTCATACTTTGTGTTGTCCAGAAAATGTATACTAATGCAAAACTGTTGTTCTGTTAACTTTTCAACTACATTAGCATTATGCTTTTGCCCCCCCCCCCACATTATTTTTGTCTTTGCCCAGTATACTTAAGCTAAGAAGTTGAGAGGTATGAGCTATACCTCTCAACTCTCCAGATTTTTGCCTCTTATTTTTGGTCTGTTCCTCATAAAATTTGTAGTTTTCTGGCAAATCATTGAGCATTGACGTAACTAAATAATAATAAATGATGACAGGCTTTTAAGTTTCAGACTTCATATCCCTCAGGAAAAATATAATAATGTAAAATCTGTCATTCTACCAACTTACTAAGTTTATAGGAGCAATAATTAAAATCTGTTCCCATTTTTGGGCCTTTGTTCCCCCATTATTTTTGGCTTTGTCCAGATTTCTTGTGCTGAGAGATTGAGAGTTATGGTATGAGCCTGAGTTACCACTAGACAAAGTTGCAATTCTCTGATCACAACTCTATGAGTTACAACTCAACACTTTGGTCCTTGTCACAAAAAAACAATGGCAGCCTTGTTTCTTCTACAGCACCAGCAATGATTCACTTTTTATCTTTTATTCATGGTTGTGTAACATTGGAGTTAAGCTTTCATACGGGTGATGGAGGGTAGACTTACCACTCTGCAAGAAACACTTTTTTTAAAATCTGGATGAAGCTATATGACCAACTGTGTTTATAAAGCTGCAGGGGGTCTATATTAGAATGTTGAAACCTCACTTATGTGAATCCCAAAAGGCCAACACATAAACAGCGAACTGCAAGAACACCGAACGTCCTGAAGCGTGAAATTCGAAATACAAAGTGCCATAGTTGTCCACACCATGTTTAGTGAGGTAAAGAGATTCCCTTATCCGGTATAGCTCCCTAACCTAAATGTGCAATAGTTACTGACCTTACGATTAGAGTGCGGGTTAAGGTAAGTGCATATATAGTAATACATTCAACCTACACCTTAGGGTTAGAAGGAGGGTTAAGTTAAGTGCATATATAGTACTACAGTTGTGTAGCCGAATAGATAAGTAAATTACACTTTTCCCGTACTTGGGTGTTTGTTTATATTCAGATACATTTGTGTGTAATGCACGTTTGATTAGGATATGGGATATATGGGTGAAGTTTACGCATGGGTGAAGTGTGGATTATTTATTTTGCTTGGGTAGGCAGTATGTAGCTGGCGGTGGAGTTGGCCAACTACGGGAATTCGATATTTTGAATTTCGCACTTAAAGACGTTTGCTGTTCTTGCGGTTCGCTGTTTATGTGTCGGCCTTTTGGGATTCACACAAGTGAGGTTTTGGCAGTGTAATATAGACTGAGCTGCAGGTTCATCAAGGCATTACTCAAGTCACACTGGAACCACTTTCAACATATTTTGCATTTACAGTTTTTTTTTTTAATACAGGTTTCCATCTTCTCCACAAACTGCACATGTCCTTTATACAGCTGCCTAGTCAACTACATCAGCAACAAGATGCAGACTTTCTCAAGGTTTTGCATTCTTACTCCACTTCTAGCTTGTAAATGAGGTAAACTGTTACAGTTCCTGTCAAAACAAGTACTTCTATCTTTGCTAAGCTCCTTCAAGCATTTACTTTGCACTGCTTTTCAGGCATCAGTAACATAGCTGAAGTAGGTAATCTGCTTTTTAACCTTCTGTCATTAACAACCAAACTGGTAGGTTGCAGAAAAGTATCCATACATTCCAAAACTGAGAGGTGACAATCCTCATAGCTTTTGCTGTTGTTGTTTCACTCTTCACTTGTCATCTGGCAGAGAACACTGTGGACTGGACATTATATGTATGAATTCCAACTCACATACACATCTTCTGAATTCCTGACTTTTCTATTGTGTACCATTGTCACATAAGACGACATCTGATTCTCCTTGTCTTGGAAATATAAACTTTTAATCATATTTGTACTCGTGTCTGTTAGTTTTATCATATACAGGAACTTGAAATAACAATCTGTACATGCAAAAGGCATAGCTAAAATGGATTCACTTTGGAATATCGAAATACCATAATCTTGAAATTCAAAATATTGAGAGTAAAATCCTGAAAGTGCAGTATGCTGAAAGTTCACAATGTCAAATGTTGGAATGTTGAATCAGATATGGAAACATTGTCATGATGTGCAAATTGGTTGCTGTGGCTTTAAGAAGTGTTACGTTGTAGTATAATAACTAAGAAGGGAACATGGCTGAGGTTACCTGTGAAACTCTGGTAAGTATCGGAGAGATATATAGTAATGTGTAGTAGTGAAGTATTGTTTCTAAAAGAAGGTTGAGGATAGCGTTTTGCAATTTAAACAGGCAGCCATGAAGTGCAAAATAGTAGGTTTGCCATTTTGTTCTGTGTAGTGCAATCTTGAAGTTGATATATTCAAGCAGAAGGGGGTGAGAGGGCACAGCCCCCCACATAGGGATGCAGGGGGGAGACGTTTAATATGGTTTGTCCATTATTTGTTTTGCATGTTGTTGTGGTGGAGTATAGTAAGTGTTGGTTTGCTGCTTGTTTCGATGCTATGGGAAGTGATGTTTTCAGGTTTCGGTGTATTGCTGTTTTTGGATTTTAGTCCTGATATTTTGAGTTTCGACATCACATTATTTCGATATTCCAAAGTGAATCTGCTAAAACATAACATCGTCCACTTGACTATAAACAGTGCTTGGTACTGGATATTTTGGTATTTTTTCCCCCCAGACTGTTGATATATGTGTATATACTGCTTGTTCTGCTAGACTCAAGATATCTACTCAATGCATTTTATCTCCTATAGTTTCTGCACACATTACTGTTCGCTCATAAGATTCCTGCATCCCATTTAAACATTAGGCTTCTCAGATGCCTAGAAAAGTACAGTTGTATAAATTCTTGCAATAACAGTAGATGTCCTTTCCTTCACTGTTGCAGTACTCTTAATCTATGGGAATTCATGGAAGCCCAACGTCGGCCAGCATACCAAAGCCTACTGTTGCTTTAAGGTACGCTGAAAGTCACACAGATGCTCCTCGCATAGTATAGGGAATAAAGGTGACGACCAGATGTACCATCTTCAGAACTGACTGCCCCAGAAGGAACACTGGTCTAAGGAAACCCAGGAGGCAACCAGTGCATCCAAAAAGGAAAAGGACTAGGGGGAAGGAGGGATGGAGTGAATACTGCAACAGTGAAAGGAAAGGACATCTTTACAGTCACTGTTGCAGCACTCCTAACCAATGAGCTCAGAGGAGGAAGGAGCAGTACAGCCCTCTAAAAAGCCATGAAGAATGGCCTAGAAAAATCAGCTCTACCTCTCGAGATACCACCCAACTTGTAGTGCTTGGTAAAAGTATGCACAGAAGTCCAGGAAGCTGCTTCAAGAATAGAATTAGTATCCAAGCCCTTGAAAAAAGCACCAGAAGAAGCCACACCTCTAGTAGAATGAACCTTAATGGAAGAAGGAAGGCTCTTATCATGAAAACAATAACGAAAAGAAATAGCCTTTGACATCCAAGAACAAATACACCTAATCCTACAGACTTAGGATGAAAAGAAATAAACAACTGGCCAGATTTTCTATTAGACATAAGTCTTATCCGAATAAAATCTGAGTTGTCTATGCACATCCAAAGTATGCAGCACCCTCTCACTGGCATATTGTGGAAAGTGGAAAAAAGTACGCAAATGACTAGACTGATTATGTGACAACTCATTAACCACCTTGAGCATAAAAGAAGGATTAGTACACAAACACACCCTGTCCTTATGAAATATCAAAAAAGGAGGACAAACCATAAGGGCTTGCAACTCTGGCAGAAGTAAGAGCTAACAAAATGACTGTCGTCCAAGAACAATGCTGCAAGAAAGCTGAAGCAGCAGGCTCAAAGGGAGCCTGACTTAACTTCTCCAAAGTAAAATTAAGATCCCAGGGAGGAGGAAGAAGCTTCCTGGCAGGTCTAATGTGAAGGATACCTTTAAAAAATTGTTTAGCTTCAAATCTAGACACTAAAGGAGGAGATAAAGGCAGACAAGAAGAGATAGCTGAAAAGTGGGCCGTAATAGAACAGACCAAACCAGCAGTGAGCAACTTACACAAGTAAAAAAGAACCAACGGTACATCCACTGTAAGTGGGTACAGGTTACAAGAAAGACACCAAATAGAAAACCTCTTCTATTTGGCTAAGTAGGATTTCTTAGTACTAGGCTTCTTGGCCTCTTGCAGGACCTTCAGCACGTCCTCAGAAACAGGGTGTCTATGAGGAATCAAAATCCTATCACCCACAGTGTTAGTTGAAGAGTGGACAGGTGGGGATGGATGAGAGATCCCTTGTCTTGTGTGAGTAGATCCACCCTGTGTGGTAGCTAGTGATGATTGCCCTTGGCTAAATTCAGAAGAAGAGGGAACCAATGCTGTCTCAGCCAAAAAGGGAGTCACCAATAAGATTCTGGGAGCTTTCTGTTGAATTCTGAACAGGACTTTTGGAATGAGAGGAAGGGGGGGGGGAATGCAGAAAGAAACATCCCCTTACAAGAAAAAAAGAGGGCATCCACCTGCCATTTTATTTTTTTTTTTTTTGCCCTCAGAAGGAGGGTGAGATTGTCTGTGAACAAAGGCTGGCTTATTAAAGTAATTTCTCTGAATCTTAGGCACAGGAGAGACAAACACATGTTTGAGTTCCTATAAGGTCTTCCCCTTGTCCGGAAGGGACATAAACAAACTAGCAGCTGCTTCCCCAAACAAAAGTTTATTATCAAGAGGAGCATCCATAACTTAGCCTTGATATCATCAGGTAAAGGTTGAAGCCAAAGCCAAGAATACCTCCTCATCACTGACCCAGCAGCAGCTCAAGAACAGGCATATGATGCATCATAACTATACTTGATAGACTGACGAACCACTTGAGAGGAAGTCCCTAACAAGGAAAGAGCAGAAGTTTTATCCTCAGATTCTGGGAGATCAGAAATAAGCTGACAAGCCTGAGAAAGAACAGTCAACATATAACCGGACACGTGTGTCTGATAATTAATAGCCATAAAAGCCAGAGTACCAAGATGTAAACCTTCTTATCTAGCCTTTCCATGCTTCTGCTGTCTTTATCAGAAGGCAGCAACTTAGGTGAAGGAAGCAATTGAGAGGGCTTGTCGGAGGCTACAGACCCCACTGAGGGATCAGCAGCAGGGCATTTGTAGAAAAAGTTACAATCCTCAGGCACCGTATAAAACCTACCAAGCTTCTTGGGAGCAGGGGACAAAGAATCAGGAGCTTCTGAGGCATTCTAAAAAGCATCCAACAAAGCAGCCAGACCAAGAGGAATAGCAGAAGGTTTTGCAGATTCCATATGCAACAACTCATATCTCGCATGGATTTCAGAGACCTGAACACAATCCCATTTAAAAAATTCCATCATACTAATGATTGTGTCCCCAAAAGAAATTTCTTCAAAGGGAGTATCAGGACTATTAGATTCCTCTTTCTTTGACTCACTATCTAAAGAAGGAACTTGGGAAGAGTAGGAAAGGGAATTCTCATCAGAATCCAACTCCTCCTCAGAGGAATCCTGTTCCTTGGGCCTTTTAAGAGGAGTAAAGGACCAAGGGGGTGCAGGAACAAAAACCCCCTGTGAAGGTTTTGATGCCATTAAAGCATTAAACAAACCCTGAATAAAGGCCTGTCAATCATTCTGTGGATCCCTAGGAGCAGCAGAAACATGTCTAGTTTTTCAGTTTCTTCTTTAAAGAAATGTCTTCCCTATAAAACTTAGAAGGCTTTGACCCAGGAAGGCATTTAATAACTGTAGTAGGAACTTATTCCCTAACTTAAATTTGTAGAACACCCCTAATCCCCTGGGAAATAATCAACTGTGGTTCCCCCTGAATATCTGAAACTTACGCCTGCAAAGCCTTATTGGAAGTGCTGCAAGCTGGATCCTCGCCAGCCTCCTATCCAGTTGCAGCAGAAGAATCTGAAAACAAAGCCAGGTGAGCCTCCAGATTCTCACAGACCTGAGAAGAAACACTCAGTGAAGGATGGACAGCAAAAGATTCCAGTCTAAACTTTTTAACCTTCTTCTTCCCTAACGGCTGACCCTCAGGGCAGCAGGTTTCTTCCACTGTATCTTTAGTGAGATGCTTAAGGCTCTGGTTCTCAAGATACAAAGAAAGGGAAAAAAGCCTACTATGAAGGGGTTTTGGTATGAAAGCCTGACAAATCGAACAGGTTGCATGGTCGTGAGAAGCTCTTAGGCAAAAATGACACATTGTCGCAGTCTTTATGAGGAATCTGTCTCCTGCACTGGCATTTACTCTTCCTGGATGACATTAATCCCTGAAGTGACAAAAAGCTAAGAAAAAACAAAACCCCAATGGAGTACTTATCTGCAATGGCTTGGTACCAGAAAGAAGACATAGATGATAAAACTGGTGAACTAAAACTGTGTTCAAACTGGCAGAAACAACGTATGTGGAGATGTGTTCAGACTGTCAGCAAAGGAGTTCTGAGGATGGTATATCTGGATGTCACCTTTATGCACTATGCTATGCGAGGAGCATATGTGAGACATTCGATGTACCTTAAAGCAACAGTAGGCTTTTGTATGCTGGCCGATGTCAGGCTTCCATGGCAGGGAATTCCCACAGGTTAAGAATACTGCAACAGTGAATGTAAGGACATCGATTATTCTGTCAACTGTGAGTATTAAGCCACAAACACAAATTACAACTTCCATGAAAGCAACATTAAGACTGAATTTCTTGACTTCGTGATCAGTTTTGCTCAGACCAGCCTTCCTGTGACATCCAACAGAAACTCAGTTTTAAGTCTTAAATCTCAGTTTTAAGTCTTAAGTCTTAAATCTTTAAGTTTTAAATCTCTGGATTTCATCTATTTTTCTTTCATAGCTAGCTATAGTATCACCCTCAGAACACCTAATCCTTCTCCAAAAATTCTAAATGCTTCTCTGGTTCAACTGTGTATAATTTCTCGCCTGGTCAGTATTTCATTTTCAGGTTATACTTCTGTACTCTATAGATAAAGTTAACATATTCTGCAAAGCATAATGGTGCACAAAGAACTTCTAAAATGTTTTGCAAGAGTTTATGACCCATTTCCACCTGAACTTCTTTACCGAATACAGGTGTACAGGATAACTCTTAGCTATAAAATTAAAATTATATACTTATCATAACAATAGATCCTTTTTTCCCCCTCTCTGTCCACTTCGATTGATTGGGTTATCCACCTCAAGGCAGATTCAAGATGTCAACTTTTTGCAGAGCTTCTCCAGTAGTTGAGCTCTCCCTTTCCCATGATGCTATGTGACAGGACATTCCTCGGATAATATTTGCCCATAATAGATGGCAGAACGCCTGAGAAGAAATAAGGGACCAGGAACAAGGCTTTCTGGAGTAAGGCTTCAGACACAGGTCTACTAGATTCCTCCAGGACAGAGAAGATGGCATGACAATTTGGAAGGGGGAAGGAGGGTGCATCATTGAGATGGAGGGGGCCCAACAAGGATCTATCATTATGATAAATACATAACCTATATCCTATATTGTCCACTACATCTATCTCAATTAGCTGGAAGAGATTCCACAGCTACTTACAGCCCTGGGTCACATAATGTCAAGATACCCTTGAGTATGGCAGATCAAAGGCAGCCCTAGACCTAGACTTCATGTCCAGCTTGTAGGACTTGATAAAGGTAATCACTGTATTTCAAGCTGATGCAGTACAAATAGTATCCAAAGTGGAGTGTCTGAAGTAGGAAGTAGAGGGTGACGCAGATCTAGTGAAGTACACTCTAGGCTTGGAAGAGAGAGAGTCAGAATGCCTGAAGCATAAATAAAGGTTATGCAATTCAAAAGCTATCTAGATAGCTTGACTTTAGATACTTTAGACTGCAGTTTGGAATTTAGAAAAAGGTACAAACAACTGGTCATCTTTACATGTACATTTTACTCAATGCAGACTGAACTGCAACTGGCAATGACTTGAGGAAAAGGCAAGTAAATGTGCAGACTACTTTAAGGCAGATTCAAAGGCTACTTTTGGTACAAAGGTAGGATTTTGTCTAAGAGAGATTCTTTTTGCGAAAAAATCAAGTAAGGCTGCATACAGAGCAATGCCTGTAACTCCTATTCTTCTAGCTCGCACTACTGCAACCAGCCTGTGTCCGAATATTTCAGTCGCCAGTATTGGATTGAGGGACCATTCAAGAGGCATGAGGATACATTGACTCAGCTTGTCCTCTAGAATATCAGTATGACCTGGAATATGAGTAGCTATATGAAGACACTGCCCCCTGCCATACTCTCATAGCCTTTGAGAAAAGTGGAGAAGAGCAGGTTTGCACCTTTATTATTGAGGTACCATACCACAGAGGTTTTGTTGGGATGGAAGTCCTGAAGTGCCTACAATGCTATGAGGACTGCCCTCATTTCCAGAACACTGATGTGAAGATGGTCCTCCATACTGGTCCATGATCAATGGAATTTTCATCCATCAAAATCCCTCCCCCATCCCCACCCTAGAGGGGAGGCACCCATGCTAGCAGTGATCAGTGGTACAGGAAAAACAGACAGACATCCCTGTTTAACTACAGGGGAATATAACCACCAATGCACATGATGACAACACAAGATGGAAAACTTGATAGAGTGATGAGGAGGGTAATTAGAGTATGACAATTGAACTGATGGTGTCTACTGAAGAACTCTTATTAAGAACCTTGCATGAAGGACTAGGATTATTGCTGCTGCCAAGGATCCCAGTAAACATAGAATGAGTGAGGCTAGGGGACGGTTAGAGTTGAGAAAGTACAGATGTGCAAGAATTTACTATAACAGTAGATGTCCTACTGATCACTGCTGCAGTATTACTAACTGATGGGATATCCTGCCAAGGATAGCCATATGTCCAGCCAGCGTACTAAACCCTGGGTGCCTTCCTCGCACCATATTTCCAATGCATGACCTAAGCCCAATGGAAGGAGGTACACAAGAGATATATAAGCATGAATTACCTAAGAACTTGCTTGCTCTACACCAAACAATGAAGCAGTAGGAGGAATAACTATTGACATATTTACATGTCCTGCAAAGAGAAGGAAAGAAGACAAGGAAGTGGTCCACCTCAATCAGAAAGGACAAAATAAGCCCAAAAGGGGAAAGAAGGTAGGATGTAATACTGCAACAATGATCAGTGGGACATCCACTGTTGCAATAAGCTCTTACACAACTGTATCATGGTCGTTCAAGATCACTGTTGCAGTACTACTAACTGCTGGGAAAGTATTAAAGCTAATGAGAAGGATGGGAGGATAAAAAAGGGGCAGAGTTGTGGCCCAGCAAGCCCTGAAGGATGGACCTAGCAAATCCTACTCTGGCTCTAGAAAACACATCCAACTTGTATAAGTGTGAACTGAGGACCATGTCATTGCCTCAAGAATAGTTCTAAAATCCAAACCTTTGAAGAAAGATCCAGGAGAAGCTACAGCCAAGTTGATTTAACCTCAAAAGATTTGGGAAGCTGTTTCCCATGAAAGGAGTAACAAAAAAAATGCTTTAGAAATCCAGGATGAAATGGTGTGCTTAGAGACTGGCAACACCAATTCCTTTCCTTGAAAAGACAAAGAGCTAGTCTTACTTCCTAATGACCTTAGTCTTGTCCAAGTAAAATCTAAGCGGTCTTTGAATATCCAATGGATAAAGAATTCTTTCCCCACTGTCATGAGGAGAAGGAAAGAATTAAGGGAGATTGATGGATTGGCTCAAGGATAACATTAACTAGTGGGCATGAAGGAAGGATTAGTTCTACGAGTAACCCTCTCCCTGTAGAAAACAAGGAAGGGTGGAACAGTCATCAATGTTTGCAGCTCAGAAACTCTCTTAGCTGATGTAAGAGCCACTAACAAAACAGTTTTCCATGTTGAAATTTTTAAGGAAAAACTGGCAGCTAACTCAAAAGGATTTAGGGTCAGTTTTTCAGGTCCCAACGAGGAGGAAGAGGAGAAACAGGCTTTCTTTGAGACCTAACATGCAGATAGCTTTTCAAAAAATGTTTGACCTCAAAATGTGCAGAAAGGGGTGGATCCATAGGCAGACCAGCAGATATGACTGATAAATGAGTTCCCTAGCACATTATGCCAAGTCAGAGTTGAGTAACTCACACAAGTAGTTTAGAACAGTAGAGCTCACCACTAGAAAAGGTATTTATTAATCAATTTATTGATTGACATTTGATTAATGGTAAAGTACGACTGGATAGGTCCCCAATTTCAGTGGAGGACCAGGGAGAAAATCTCCAACATACATTTTAAGAGCAATAATTTTACAATCTTCAGAAATAATACAAGATAAATCAACAGTTTAAATAACCATACCAAATTACACATAGTGTGAAAACAATGGTTAAGAATAAATACAACTTATATGATAATGATTTAATAGTTAGGAGAAATTTTAGCCAGTTTAGAGAAATTAAAAGTAAATTAATATAATACAAACAGGAACTGCAATGTGAAGTGGGAGCAAAACAGGGTTATGGCACATTTACATAGATAGTCAGGGAAGAGATATTGATTGAAATAAGGAAGTGAGTGGAGAATGGGGCATAAGGAGGTGTAAAGTATGAATAGGTACCTATTCATATTTAGAGATATATTTTATCCTGGGTTTAAGTGATAACAGAGACAGATTTTGTCTAGGAAGTTTTTCAGAATGGTTTTAAAGAGTCCTAGTTCTTCTTTTTGCACCACAAGGAAAATCTCTTCCATTTTGTACCATAAGATTTTTTATCTTACTTTACAGCCTGGAGAACGTCCTTACAGAAGTGGTGCCAGAAAGGATACCCCCAGAATGAAGGGAAATCTTGTGGATCCACCAAAGTATCTCATTCCAGATACATGGCAAGATAGGAATCTGGAAGCCTAATTATTGGCGGTGCTGAAACCAAACTGACTTGAGATTCCACTGTATGTAGCCTCCTCCTATCATAAGGAAGCATATGAATGGTTGATGCTATGAACCCCAGGGGTCTCAAAACCTCTCCTGCTGAGGTCATCTGCAAAGGGAGAAAATTATGAATGAACTCTGTTAAGGACAGAAACTTCTCTGACTGAAGAACTGTCAAGGTCAGGATGTTGATCAAGTTTTGGGATGGAGTCCAAACAGAATTTTTTAATTTCAAAGTAAATCCTATACTGAGAAGGTTGTGAAATCCAGATCCTTCACAAGAGTGCTATGTGAAGGAGCCTGGAGAACTAAATCAATCAAATAAGAGAATATTTGGATTCCCTGGAGTATGCCGAAGGCTATGACAGTAGCTAGACACTTTATGAATAACCTTGGGAACAGAGAAAAGCCAAAGATTAAAGCAGAAAACTGAAAATGTGATGAACAGAGAATCTCAAGTACTTCCTGAAAAGAGGATGGACAGGAATTTGAAGGCAAGCATCCTTCAAATATAAGGTCACTAGAAAGGCCTGTGGGAGCATTGTAGGGAGAAGGAACTGGAGAGAACATTTTTAAACTGGGACACTGTGAAATGTGTTTAGAAAGGAAAAATCCAGAAATAGTCTCCAGGACTGTGGGTTTATCAGGAAAGAAGGGTTTAGATTCTTTGTTATCCTGTCCTGATTTGTTTTGAAATCTCATCTTGTTAGTCTTTTTTTTTCTTCTGACAAATGGACCTGTTTTAACAGAATACTTCTCCTCAAACTTATGCACAGGGGTAGGAAAATCTGCTCCAAGTCTTTCATACCTCCCCTTTTTCCGGGTCTATATCAGAACAAGGAAAGCGCATATGTGTGACTACATATAATGCGCGAAACCTGTAAATAGCGAACGGCCACATAATCAAATTTTTTCTAGTGAAAAAATTCACGTGACCATGCGGGAAAAAAAACAATTAACAACCATTATCATGTGGGGGCTTAACCCTCCCCTCACACCCCCCTAACTATATATACCAACTCAGAGATCACACTATAGTGAAGGAAAGGGCAACTCCGTGTAGTTGGCCAACTATCTCCTTGCCCTGTGACATTCATTGAATTGCTTAAATGCGGTTTGATGAATATGTGTCGCTCTTTACGTGTTCGCTCATAAGCCGTTTCATGCTTTTGATATAGACCCCTTTTTCCTGTAAGGTTTTAAACAGATTATCAGCCACAGTTCCAAACAGAAACTGTTTGTCTAGTGGAGAATCCAACAATTTGGCCTTGACATCCTCTGGTCAGGACTGGATTCTTTACCAAGTATACCTGCAAATGAAGGACCCTGACTCAGCCACTCTAGATGATGCAAGAGCAGCACCATAACTGCACTTAATGGAATGTATGGCTGCCTGAAATGCAAAATTTAACAGAGTTAAAGCAGAAGACTTATTGACTCACTCTGGCATGGTACCAATAACTTCCCCAAGGATAGAAAGGATATATAAAAGGTACTTTGGATCTGACAGTTAAAAGCCCTAAAGGCCAAGGTAGCAGCAGTATAAACCTTTTTATCATACCTGCCCATGGCCTTACTATCCTTATCTGTAGGCAACAAATTAGAGGATGGCAAGTAAAATCAAAGTAGGGTCAGAAGAGGGAATTTTATACAGAATATTTTTTATCTTCAGCAACCTTAAATAACGTACCAGGTTTCTTAACAGCAGGAGTTTGAAATTCTAGATTCAGAGAAGCATTATTGAAGGTATCCAAAAGTGCTTCCAGGACAGAAGGAATGGCAGAGGGCTTTGGAGTACCCATGTATAAAATGAATAATATCTCTGTTGTGCATCACTGATCTTGGTGCCTTCCCATTTTAAAATGTTGCATCATTCTGACTACTGTATCTCTGAGAGTGAGCTCCTCCAAAGGAGAGTCAGGAGAAAGGTTATCATCTTCATCAGAAGCCACAGCCAAAGAGGGGATCTATGAAGAATAAGCAAAAGAATCCTAATGAATCCTCATTTGAATCCTAATCTTTCTCCTCAGAGGAAAACTCTTTCTGTCTCTTAAGAGAGGAAGAAGAAACAGGTACAGCAGCAGCCGCAGTATCAAAATACCAAGGCGGTTCAATGACTTAAAGCCTTTAAACAGCCCCTGAGTAAGGTCTTGCCATTCTTTCTGTGGATCTCTCACCAGCTAAAGGGGAGATGCTTCGTCTCTCACTTTTTCTTTGTATTAACATTTGCCTGAACATAAATCATAAGATCAGAGCCCTGATGAACTTCTATCAGAGAAGAGTGCATTTCTTCTCCATATAAAATTTAAGGAAAACCCCTGATTCCTCAGAGATAACCAGCCAAGGTTTCCATTCCTGTCTGAAACTGATATTGAATTAGCCACAGCAGATGTGTGAAAGTTCTACCCCGTATAGACCTCTGACAGAACTGTAATAGTGGGGATAAGCTACAGGCATTGAACAGTCCAAGGACTCTTCAGCAGACAAAGCAGAGGCACTTTGTTCGTGTTTGACAGCTGAAGCCTTGAGTTTAGGTGTTTTATTTGGTAACAGCTGGGCATCAGGGCAGGAAGTTTGAGACGACACTTTGAGTCTTTGGTTTTTGTAAGTATATTTTCAAAGACAAGAATAGCTGCAGGAGGTCTTAGGGACAGATAATTGGCAAATCACATACTCCTTATAGTTATGTTTAGTACCAAGGTGAAACACTTTTCGTGATGATCTTTGTGTGGAATTTGTCTCCCACACTTGCATTTCCCTCTGTTGGACGAAGTACAATAATTAACTCATTGCTTCCTAGAAGAGTATACTCATCAGGAAGAGTATACTCATCAGGAAAGCAGATTTCTTACGTGTCCTGTAAGAGCGTACTCATCTTTACAGGAGACTCCACTGCACTCCTGAAATGAGTATACTCATCAGTGCTTTCAAAGTCTAATTTCTGAAGTCCTTGTATAGATACATTCTTAAATCTAAGTCAGTAAGGTGGCATCTACGAGTGGACATGATTTGCTAAGCATGCAGAGTGAAATGGTCAGCATGGAATGTACAGAACTGGAGTTATTAATGACTGTTTGCAAAATGTTTTGGACAATGTAAAATATTTCCATGTTTACATTAAAAATGCAAAAATGGAGTGTGATACTGTCATGCTATGTGTGATGTATGCAAGCACTTGCTGTTGGTAAAAAAGTAACATTAAAACATAATAGCGTATGTGAAGACAATCTGCGAAATAAATGATTTTTGGTAAAGCAGTTATGACTAGTAGTTATATTATTTTAGTAACTACATTTATTTCACGAAAGATGTGTGACCTACAGATGAAGAAATTGTGCCATTTTATACAAAACATTACAGCTCACAGTGTTGCCACTTACACTTGCCATTTAACAATCATGGTTTTGTAGATTAATACTGTTCTGAATTTTTGTGAAGGGAGAGGCTGTGGTGAGAACAAAATGATAAAGACTGGTCCCCAGCCAGAAGTGGAGGTACCTTCTGTATTGCCTTGTGATCTTTATCTGTTAGTAGGCTTCTTGATGGACTATTAAGCACATCCAGTCCCACCTGAGAAGTGAAAAAAATGGACTGCATTGTGACCATCTGGAACTTTGTGTTCTTTACAAGCATATTTAGACCACTGAGATTCAGTATGGTCCTGAGATCTTTGTTCTTTCTGGGGACTGGTCTGGTGGGATCTCCTGAATTACTTTTTTTACATAGCCAAGAAATTTTGTGGGCTGTGGCCCTACTTTGGTGTGGTGGGCCATGTGGAAAGGTCTTGTATGATGGGGTGGAATTGGACTGAAATGGAATAATGTAGTCCCTGTAAATTTTCTCAACCCAGATGTCTTGTGTGATGACTGACCAATTTTGAATGTGAAGACAGAGAAATATCCCCAGCTTGCCTCCACAGGGGAGCAAATGGACAGATTTTCAAGAATGTTGGAAGGGTTTGTTGGAAGAGAGACCTCTAAACCTTTGGTTCAGTGGATGTCCTCTGCCCACAGGGTGGCATCCACTGGAGTTCTCCCCTATGCTGCAAATGGCTCTGTCAGAACAGAAGGCAAATGAAAAATTATGGGATTTTTAAAACCAGGGTCATTTTCCTCCACTTTGATTCCTGAAGAAAGGTCACGGAGGGGTAGAGAAATGGACTCCTAAAGCAAAAATTGTTTTGCCCCCCCCCCCACTCATTCTTCCCCAAGGTATCTTTCAACTTAGCAAGGAAAAAGGATGATCTATCATAAGGGGCAATTAGAAAGGACAGTTTGACATCCTCAGAGTCACAAAATCTTAGCCAGGCATGACAGTGGACAATGATGCTGGTGTCTGATCCCCTTAGTGCAGGGTCAACTGCATTGGATATGAGCTTCATGGTCAAATTAATAAAAAAACAGCACAGCCAGCAGTTAAGTTTGCATAGTCTTTATAGCGTCAGCAGTTGTAGGCCTCCTGAGGGAATCTAACACCTGTTCTGCCAGCTTTTTTCCATATCTTGTAATATGAGTAATGTAGTTAAGTGTTCTCAGAGAAAAATTTCTCAAGAAGTAAACACATTTCAGAAACCGAAAAATTGCTCTGGATTCCTTATTACAAGAGCAGACAGTAAAGCACTGTTCTCAGAGATTCTCATTTTGTAGCTGTTGCAACCACAACAGAATCCACAAGGTGTCCCGTGATCCAGTAGGGATAATCCTTGAGTAGCAAGAAGACATTATCAGGTTTATTAGGGATGGGTTCCAATGCATCTGGATCTTGCCATTCCCTCTGCAGGACTACATCAATGAGACGGTCAGCAGGGAGTAGAGCATCCTGCTCTGCATGCCTTGAAAAAACACTTCCTCATTAGGAACAAGTATGTTGGGGCCAGTTCTCCCCTTTGTCTAAGCAATTCATGAATTCACTTTAAGTGGTGTCTTCAGAGGGGGAATGGGGGGGCTTCCCCTTCATCAAGGTTTGTGTCTTTAGGCAGGGATTCTTGGAGCGAATTCAAATGCCTTCTTCTGCATTTACACTGTTTATGTACTTCAGGAGAAGAGCCATCTAAAGAGTCTGAAGTGGCTATCTGCCCTTGACGAAAGGATGGATCAATGCTTTCAGAGCTGGACTGTCCATGGGGAGAACAGTGAGGGCTGAAAGGCAAAAGCTGCAGATAAACTAGGGTGCTCAGGAGTCAAGGTAGCAAGAACCTCCAGTTCTCAAGGTTGATGAAGCTAGAATCCTCTCAAAAGCCACAAAGGCAGACATGAGTACCAATGGCACCAAGGGAGGCATAATCCAAGCTGACCCTAAGATCAACATGGATGCAGTAAAGGAATCAGAAAAGTTTCCTTGGGACCGAAGCATTGGCCAGATCTGAGGCCGAAGCCTGTGATGAGGGTCAAAGCACCCAAGAAAAGAAATCACCTTAAACGAATCAGAGCAAAAATGGTTTCCAAATCATCAGTATTGACCACTTGGCTTTGGGACGTTATACACTCAGAAGGCTTCCAATAGGAGTGAATCAGATGAACTGACTGAGTCAATGTAAGCAAGGCAGTTGAAGCTGTCATGGGGATGATCAAGTGAGATCTTGATTCCGAAACCAGTGACTTCATAACTGCAGCCAGGGAAGGAGTAAATGTAGGAGAGGTTGGAGGGCCAGCTCTGTCAGCCCTCAGAGTAGATGAAGAGAGAATGGCTCCCACAGCTACCCGAGTCATCATAAAGGCTCTCATCATCCGTTCCATCTCAAATTCAATGACACTCATGGAGGACATAATAGATGCTGCAGAAGAGGGCCTGGAGCTCACAAACCTTGAAAGTTTCCTCTCAGAAGACTATGAATGCATAATTTTTGGAAGAGTAGTCGGATATGACAGTCTCAGTGTCAAGGGAGGAAGACACTGGAGGTTAATGTTGAATTAGATTCTGGGTTGTCAGAGATTTTTGGAGCCAAAGGAGTCAAAACTAGGGACTTTGAGGGTATTTTTCTCTTATCTTTATCCCTTTGTCTCTGTCTTCATCCTTGCCCTTTTCCTTTTCAGGAGGCTTTGAAGTCTGCTTTTCAGCTCCTTTAGGTTGCTAAGAGAAAGAAGCTGAAGATGTGGAAGTACTGCCCAAATCTCATTCTATGGCAGAGAGAAACGCTTTCAGAATTGACTTGCTCTTTCTATCTAGTAGTGCATGTTGACCAAAAGAACATGCATCACAATCAGCATCAAGGTGTTCAAGATCTAAACATACCACGCATTGAAGATGAGGTTCCTGTAGTAGAATTTTGTGCCCACATTTTTTTCCACTTTTTAAACCCCAAAGCCTTAACCATAACCAATAATGGGGAGGGAAAAAAACAGACGTCAGTATAGAACTACAATGAACAATGTCTGCATGAATTCACAATGTTCGGCTTGGGCAAATGTCAGAAAAGAGAAAAAGAGGGGTAGAAAATTAAAAAGTTTGAAGACAAAATTAGCAATAATCTTAGTAATATGAAGTGCAATTACAAGGAGAAATATAATTGTTTAAATGGAATGTCCAGATACATTCTTGATGAAAAGAATTCACTTCTGTTTCAAACTCAAGTGGAGCACTGGAGAATCACATCTGTATCAAAGAGTGGCAAACGAGATCTCAGGAGTGTCCTATCACATAGTATCATGGGACAGAGAGAGCTTGTGCACTGCAGAAGGTCTGCAAAACGTTGCAGTTTGGATCTGCTGTGAGGTGGATAACCCAACCAATCAAGATGGGTGGAGGAGGCAACAAAGGATCTAATTTCTAAAAATAATTTTTCCATCTCTCTTTTCACATCTGTAACTGTTCCTGACCCTAAGGTAATCGGTCTGTTCTGCTGTAGGTTCACAGCTTCTATACTATTGACTAGCATCCCCTAGCAACACACCTGGCTCATACAGGACATAGTATTTTAATTTTTTTTGAGGGTTTTAAAACTTTTCTTGTTCAAAAATCCATTCCCAGGATACATGCTGTTCTAACAGAGTTCTTAGAGGCATAGTTATTACAGACATATTAGGGACAACTTCTGTAAGACACCATATCATTCTTAGAAGCCTCTACATAATGCCTGCCTGTCTTCAGCATCTGCACAATTCCCCTCACTATATTTATACAAGCTTCATTCTCACCTATGTTAGATTAAGGGTAATTTATTTTAGACTTGTCATTTACGCTTGCTCTTGCAGCTGTAGTAGTCTCTTGTTGTGTCCTCCCTATGTCTGACCCACACTAACAGATCAGTTATGTTTAGAACACAGTCCAAGTCTTCATTTACTTGGGAAACAGCTATATGAACATTTCTGCGGCTACCAAAACACCAATGGAAGGTGTAAGGAATCTGTACCTTCCTAACCACATACTAAATGGACAGAATTTGGTGCATTAAGAACCAAAAGAAATTTGGCATTTGGCATTCTTGAAACTTCCTATGTCTGTAAGCAATGAGCAATGATTTATTTTGATCACTTCAATCAGTTCTTGTAGCTCAGTAAATAATGTAAACATGAACGTTACTCACAATAACTATGCATCTTTGTTGGCCATTTTTATTCTTCCTCAATGAATGGGTCTCAGACCGAAGCTCTGATCTGACTCATCCACTTTTCACTAAATTATAGGATCTGTCTCTTGAGCTTCTCCCTTTACCCATAATGCCTATGACCACTGCACCACACCAGATCAAGTTTGCTGCTACTATAGAACTATCCAAATATAGAGCATGATAATAATACTTATTACTATAATAATCATAATACAGAGAAATAGTATAGTAACAGAACAGGGGCTCAAACAGGAACTGTGGCTCCAAACAAAAAACTTAATCAGGTCACGCCCAAAGGCATAGGGGAAAGGTTGAGGAAGAATAAAAATGGACAACACAGATCCATAGTTGTGGTGAGTACATAACTTTTATATCTGATGATGTCATTTTCATTTGTTCCTCAATGAATAGGAGGACAGAGTCCCCAGCTACAATAACCTTGGGTGGCCTTCATGGAAGGATATTCCACAGAACCTCAGAACGGAATGCAGCCCTGTTTCTGGAGATGATATCAAACTTGTAATGAGCAATAAAGGCATCAGCATTAGACCAAGTGGCAGCTGCACAAATATCATCAATAGAAGTCCTGGCCCAAAAGGCAACTGAATTAGCCATTGACTTAGATGAGTGTGTTTTGGTAAGATTAAACCTCTTGAAGAATAAACATATGAAATACAATCTGTTATCCATTTGCCTAGTGCAGTTTTAGATACCAGTTTTTCCAATTTGTTATAGGCAAAGGAAACAAACAATTGGTCAGTTTTTCTAAATTCTTTCATCGTATGAAGACAGAAACAAATTTCCCTGTGTGGATCTAAAAAGTGAAGAGTGTCTTCTACTTTGTTGTCAAATTTAGGAATGAAAACTAGCAAGTTGATCACTTGGTTGATGTTTGCTTCAGAGGCAATCTTGGTTACAAAGGAAGGATTAGTATGGAAAGTAACACAATTTTTGTGGAAAATTAAATAAGGTGGTTTTGAAGAGTGCTTGGATTTCAGAGACTTACCTCACAGAAGGCACAGCCACAAGAAAGACTCTTTCAAGAAAGAAATTTGAGATCTGCCTTAGCTGAAGGCTCAAAAGGGGATCATACCAAACTGCAACACAACAGTAAGATCGTAAGGTGGAGTGGGATCTTTTATCGTAGGCCTCAGTGAAAAGGTACCTTTAAGGAATGCTCTACATAACTTAAATGAGGCAAAAGCATTACCTCCAATGTGATAGTTGGAGACTGCTGCCAGATGAACTTTGACTTTGAGGAAACTAGCACCAAACACTGAAAAACTGAAGCAACAAAATCTAAAACAACAGGGACTGGAGTGGTGAAAGGGTCTATTTTCTCTGCTGTGTATAAAAAGAAAATAGCTTTTATTTACTCCTATAAATATTTCTTGTAGAGGGTTTCTGAGACAAGAATAAAAATTTGGCAAACAGAAGAGGAAAGCTTGGAAAGTTTAGTCATCATAGGAATTTGAGAAACCATGCAGTCAATCTGAGGCCTGTAATGTCCATGTGAATCATTCCTGATGGGTGTAAAAGGAGGTTTGGTCTGGAGTCCAGTGTCCAAGGTGGACATAGGTGAGACCACAGGATGGGGAACCACACTTGCTGAGGCCAGAAGGGGGCAATGAGGATTACTTTGCTCTTCAACTGGTGGGCTTTCTGAAGGCATTTGTGGATTAGATATGGGGAGGGATAAGCATATAGAAGACCAAAGGGCCAAACGTGGACTACAGCATCACTCGGTGACTGTCTCTGAGGGGGAATTAGGGCAAATAATTGCTGCATTTGTTGTTGAGGGTAGAGGTGAATAGATTGCAGCAAGGCTGACCCCATTTGAGAAAAATTATATTTGCCACTGACTGACTGAAAGACTACTTGGAGGCATTAGGATAGTCCTGCTGAGCTTGTCTGCTAGAATGTTGGATCCCCCAGTACATGCATTGCTACAAGAATGTGGTTGGAGGAAATTGCCCATTGCCACACTCTCATTGCTTCTTGGCAAAGGGAGTAAGATCTGGTAACCCCCGTTGTTTGCTGATATACCAAACTACTGACATGTTGTCCATTCAGACAGCAATTGTCCCTAAAGGAAGATAGTTCTGAAAGGCCTGCAACACTAAAAGGACCACTCTCAATTCTAAGACATTTATATGCAATTTGATCTCTTCTGGAGACCAAATGCCTTGGAACAGTCCATCCCATGAAATGCCCTGCATCCATGGTCAGTATGGCATTTGGGAGAGGAAGGATAAAGGAACGTCCTTGACAAGCCCCGTTGGACTGAATCCACCACAGCAGGGATTCCTTGCAGACCAAGACAGTTTTATAGGATGTTGCAAGGGCTGTCATAGAATGGACCACTGAACTGCTAGAATCCACTGGAAGTTACGCATGTGAAGATGAACAGTAGGTATCAAGGTAATTGCTGCAGCCATCGATCCAAGTCTTTGAGAATAATTTTTGCTGAGGTAGAGGGAGGTGAGGAAGAACCTGTCTGACATTCAATTTTAAGACAAGAATTCTGTTTTGCAGTATGAGAGTGAGACAACTGACTGTATTTAGCCAAGCCTCTATAAACTAAAAGACTTGAACTGGTTGATGGTGGGACTTTGAAATCCTGATTGTGATACCCAGGGATTGAAATAATTGGGGTGAGTAATCCCTGGCTTTTACTAGGAGATGCCTGGTTGGTGTGTTGAGGAGCCAGTCATCTAGGTAAGGAAACACTCTGAATCCATGCAGTCTTAGATGAACTGTTACCACTGCCATGCATCTGGTGAACACCCCGAGGGTTGTGATGAGACCAAAGGGCAGGGCTCTGAAGTGATAATGACTAGCTCCCAGCTGGCAGTGTAGTTATCTTTGACAGCGACTGTTCATTTTGATGTGAAGATCTACTGAGCACATCCAGTTATCCTTCTGTAACAGAGGCAGAATGGACTGAACCGTGACCATCCGGAACTTAAAGTTCTTCACAAACTGGTTGAGATAATAGAGATTCAGGATAGGTCTCAGGTCCCTTGTTTTCTTGGGCACTAAAAAGAACCTTGAGTAAAATCCAGATCCTCTTTAGTTTGGTGGAACCTTTTGGGGAAGTCATTTTGTTTTCATAGAAGGGAATTTGTATGAAGGGAATGAAATATCCTCTAGATACTATTCTTTGCACCCATATATCTTCTGTGATAGTTGCCCAAGCTTTTTGGTGCACAGAGAAGCATCCCCTGACTGTCTCCAGAGAAGAACAATCAGGCAATCCTTCAGGAGAACTGAAAGGGTCTATCCGAAAGGTAATCTTGGAAGCCCTAGTTTTGCAGACCACCTCTGCCATGTGGGTGGTGTCTTCTGTTATTATTTCCCCCCCTACCTCTGAGAGAAAAATCTCCATGCGAGTCCTGAAAAGGTCCTTGAGACTTCCAGAACCACACCTTACCACCACGTTGATTCCTAGAAAAAGGTCTCTGTGGAGTAGAAAAATGGATTCCCACAGCAGACGAGCCTCAGGATTCATGAAGGCTCAGTGCAAGAATAAGTTATTCTTGCATGGAACCAACCATGTCTGTGCACAGCAGCTGCTCACCTTGCATATTCATGAAGGTGTGCTGCTCTACTCTTAAACGGACACTGTCTATGTGTACGAGTGCAGGGGTGTGTCTGAGAGAAGTGCTCTCACAATACACACGCCCCCTGCACTCGAGAAATGCTGAACGGCAATGTAAAATGAATGAAAAAGTCACCATGGACAGGGAGAAAATAGACAGCCTACCTCAAAAAAACTCACATATATGGCAGAATGTACACATTCTGCCATATATGTGTGCACCATACACCAGAAAATAAGTGCAGTCCAGTAAAACGGTAGTGTGACACACTACATACCCCTTACAAAATACATGCTAATGCAGAGCCTGTCATTCTATCAATGTTCTAAGTTTCGAACAGCAATATTTAAAATATATTCCTTATTCTTTTTCCTGTGTACAATAAAGTTTAAGTGTAGCTGCACAGGTTTGCCCATAGTGCAGATATGCATAGCAGAGTTTAAACAACGAAAAAAGTTAAATGAAAATATACAAAGTGCAAATAGTGAAACTGGAATATCGTAGTGGTTAGAGCATTTGCCTAGCATGCAGACAGTCACAGTTCGAGCCTCACAACAGTCCAGACATTTTCATATATGAAATACAACTAAAATGTATTTTTCATAAATAGGTTGCGAATATTAATATGTATACGTTAACCAGGGTAGTGTAGCAGCCCGAAATGTGAGGTGTCAGGGAAATTTAAAGTTTAAGCAAAATTTAGTATAGCTAAGCGGATTTGCACATTGGTAAGCAGGGCTTAGCATCTATCCCTTTAAGCAATGGTTATCTCTGCTAAGCGGGTTTGCCCAGTGCTTAGCTTAGTTCAGCAGTTTCAAAACTGTCAAATTATGGTAAAGGGCAGGAAATTAGCCCTATTTAAACCTCAAAGGTGGGAATACAGCTCATAACCAGTTGTAGCTCCCCACTGTAGGCACTATGGCTGGTGTAGGTGAAGGTGTGCACTTTCGGGTGCAGAGCCTGGGCATTCAGGAGTCCAGGGTCATGGTTGGACTCCTCATTAAAGACCATGAAGGGTGACTGCTGCAGGACCAGTACCAGGGCTCCCAATACAAAGCAGAGGCCTGGGACCATCTTGCCCAAGATCTCATTACTGCCACTGGCATCCTTTGGACTAGTGAGCAGGTCTGGCACCACATTGCTGACTTGAAGCGGAGGAACAGGGACTTTTTGGACCATTGGGTCCAAGATGCCTGGGCAGGGAATGCGCCAGCCATGTGTAAGTATTAGTCGAAATAAGTGTCCTCCAAAGTCCAGCCTGTATATGTAATGGATAGGTATGCATAAATGTTTTTTCTTGTCTCATGTACACCTGCAGATGAGAGGGCTGTGTACTTGGAAGCCCACACCAGCAGACTGTTAAAGCTGCATTGCTAGGATGGTGAGTAAATCTAGCTGGCATTATGTAGGGCAAATAAATAAAAAGTAATGGAATATCACCTTGGAGCATTTAAAATGGGTATGGTTTTTAATGACTAGCTATATAAAAACTGCAGTTTCATTTGAGTTTTGTATCTTAAGAAGGGCTTGGTCCCCAAAAGCGCTCACTTCTGTGTTTTTAATTTTGTTTTAAATAAAAGTTTTGAAGCTGTTCAGCATGATAGCCAGTACCTGCTTTTTTCTTCTTTCCTTTGGAATCTTTGTGGGCAGGCAGCCTTTGGTGGAGTATCTACAGTTCTTTTTGGTTTGGTTTTTAATGACTGAAGAAGCCAGTAGGAGAGTAATAGTGACATATAGGTTATATATCAATAAAAGTGTAAGTACTGGTCAATAAAAGTGAAAACCCCAGACTGGTTGTGTTTACTCTGGTATTGTATGACTTGAAATATTTCATGCACCAAGATCTGATATCAGAATAGTAATGTTGTGTTAACCACTGTTTTCCACACTGTGCTATGCCAAAAGGTATGTATACGAATGTATATATAAGAATGTTGTAATCACAAGGTCAGATTGTACAACCAAGAGAGAATTAGACAGAAAACATTCAAGAAAGAGACAGCAGTTTCTCAATAGCTCGTTCTGATGAAACACAAACTTGTTGTATTTTTAGCAGAAACAGCCACTGTACGAATCCCAGGACTGTTAGTAAGCTGTATGCATAATTTCAACTAGGATTTTCTGAATATGTGTAGAAACAGTCAGGTAGTATCAACATATATTCCCTCCAAGGGTCTTCCACGTAAGAGAAGGTATAAAGTACCTATAAGAAGGCTGTAGTTATACTGTGTCCAACACCAACAGTCTAACCCCAAGGCTGCAAATGACAGCAAGATAAGTACATACACCAAGTGGTCTCCCTCAAGAAATGTTCAAAAGTGTCATGCTGTCACAGCTACCAGTCCCTGCTACCAGCAACCAGGGTGACCAATAGAAATCAAGGCAGAGTATAGAAGTAACACACACACACACACACACACACACACACACACACACACACACACACACACACACACACACACACACACAGTATGAGTGCACATAGGTAACTCTGACTATGTGAATATGGGTAGAAACAGTCAGGTAGTGCTAACAAACATTCCTTCCACAGGTCTTCCAGGTAAGAGAAGGTATAAAGTAGCTATAAAAAGGCTGTAGTTATACTATGTCCAACAACCATGGTCCAACCCCAAGGCTGCAAATGACAGCAGGATAAGTACATACACCAAGTGGTCTCCCCCAAGAAATGTTCAAAAATGTCATGCTGTCACAGCTACCTGCCCCTGCTACCAACAACCAGGGTGACTGATAGAAATCAAGGCATGTCAGTTGCACACACATACACACACACACACACACACACACACACACACACACACACACTGTATGAATGCACATATGTAACCCTGACTATGTGAATATGGGTAGAAACAGTCAGGTAGTATTAACAAACATTCCCCTCCATAGGTCCCCCGGGTAAGACAAGGTATAAAGTAGCTATAAGAAGGCTGTAATTATACACTGTGTACAAACATAACACTGTCCAACCCAAGGCCATAGGTTGTTGTAATAATACCAGCAGTCTAATGATTAGAGCAATGATCATTAAAGCTGTGACCACTGCAAGAGTCTACATTTGTTAATTGACATCTTCCCCCCCCCCCCACCTTACCTTCACCAATAATCTAAACACATGAATGAATGGGTATGTTTTCCACCAAACTTACTGTTGAGACATGTGTCCTACTGTTCTACAAATGCTGAAATGTATTTCCATTAACGTTCCCTGTTCAAATACTATCTCTGGTGGTCTGCTGCTATCAATGTAACCTGCATGCCGGTGTAATGCTCACTGTGGTTCCATATATGCATGTGTTCTGCTTGCTATGCAAATGTTCCAAATCCTGTTGTTTTGGGTTAATGGGAATACTCATGCATGCTGTTATAACTAATTCTGGAATGTGGTTACCATTACTAACCAAACATATGTTCTAAAACTGCAACACCATAGCACGTCTGGGAAGGCCGAGCTCAGAGGATCCGCCTCTACCGCCTCATCTGGCCATGGCACCAGGCCCCAGCACATCTGGGACCCACCCCGGGACTTCCTTGTCCACTCGTCCTGAACCACCTTCGGGTGGAACCATCTCAGGGGATGGGGCTCGTCCCCCCCCCCCCGGGTGCGGGCTCAAACAGGATCCTGTCACCCAAAGCCAGGTCCCGAGCCTGTTACGTAGTGAGCTCCGCAAAAAAATTTGGAGCTCTGCTACGCCAGCTTGAGGGGCACATGGTGCATTTAGAGAGTCAGCCTGCCCCTTCTGCTCAGCCCCAGCACAGCCACCTTCAGGGCCATGAACGTGCAGTGTTGACTGCCCATGGGTGGGGACCTCAGTCCCACTGTATCCATTTGGGGGCTTGTGAGCTTCCGATTACCAAACACCCCTCCCCGTCCAAGTTGTTTACCCCCCACATGTTATATACCTCCCCTGTATGCTGTCTTGTCTGTCTTCCTACCCAACCTACCTCCCCAAATATACCTACTATCCTTCCCCAACATCCC